>NC_035447.2:109881921-110181921 GCF_002127325.2 Helianthus annuus
ACGCGAGGACCAGATGAAACTTAAGTATCCACATTTGTTCCCCGAAGACCAGTCAAAACCTAGCGAACCGAGTGTTGATGCAACTAGCGAATTTCGGGACGAAATTCCCATTCAAGTTGGGGAGGATGTGACACCCCAGGAAAACCAGCAAACGATGTAACCTACCTAGCTTTAACTCTTATAGCTTACGTTAGTGAGTGCGTACCAAATTTCGGAAGAAATTTCCTTTTAGTTGGGGATACTGTGACAACTCGTATTTTGAACCCAATCTAGTATAACTCGCTTGAACTTTATGTGAATATTTGAACTGATTGTGTGAACTTGAATGTTATGTGATTATGATTGTTGTGACATTGTGCATCGGATAAACGGACCAAAACTCCAATCCACTTGCCTACACAACCCATTCGGTCCATGTGGTTGGACTCGAGACCTTGGGACGGCCCAAGTAGGGGTCGGCCCACCCTTCTTAAACATGTAAACACTATGGGGTTTTTGTTCTCTCATTGTTACAACAACACAAACACACACAAACCCTAAAGAACTCTCTCTCTCCCTCTCGGCTACTTGGAACCCGGCGACACACCCACACCCTACAACCGAGGATCATTCTTGTCTCTCCTCTAATTCGGTTAGTAATTGATATGTTTATTGTTGGTTTGAATATTGTTGAGGAATCGGCTGTTTATATGAATGTTCTTGTGAGTATTGTTGCATGATAGTATGTGTGATTATGATGTTAACTGTTAATGTTCATGAATCGGCCATGTTGTATGTTTGTACCTAATCGGATATGATGCTTGTTAACCGGCTGTGATATTATGATTTGGGAACATGATTTAGGTTGCTTGATAGTCTATGAAATCGATTGTCACATGATCCGATCCACTGTTCTTGATGATAAGGGTATGAACATGCATGAATCTTGATTAAAAACTGTTGTTTGATCTGTATGAATGCTATTGAAAAACTGTTAATTGATCATGATTGAACTGCCAAATTTGTGCATAATCTGTTACGGAATTTAGAAGCTACAAATCAGGAAAGTTGTTACGTGCACTGATTGCGACCCAGATTGCGAGTCGTAATCTCCCATTACGACTCGAGACCTCACACCGACACACAGCAGCACAACTCGAAACCGTGGTTGCGAGTCCAGTTGCGACTCGAAACCGACACAAAACAGCATGAACCGAAACCACGTTGCGAGTCAGGTTGCGACTCGAAACCAGACCATGACAAGCCGGAACCACAGTTGCGAGTCCCGTTGCGACTCGAGACCTTCCTTCGTTGCGACTCGGAATCTCGACTCGAGACCATACATACGTACACACTGTTGGGCCTGCACACTATCACGAGCCCAACAGATTGGACTGAACACTTGGACTCTGCCTGTTTACGTGATTGTTTACGTGGAATACCATGTTGAATACTTGTACAACCTGTTATAATACGTGTAGAACTTATGTGCAATACTTGAATACGAATCTGATTGGTATGATAACTGTGGTAGGACGTGGTTAATCGCTCTATAACTTAATTGAACTGTGTGAATCATACCGAGCAACCCCAGGTGAGTTCATTGCATTTCTCAAGCATGCGTCCCGGTGGTTTGGGACAACTGGTAAATATTTGGAAGGGAAACTTGGGGTAACAACTGAAACTTAGAAACAATCATTTACCGGATTGCCTGTAAGGCAATGGGGTAATTAGTTGATAGCGCTATTAGGTTTGGCACCCTCACACCGGGCCGTAAGGACGGGCGTGAACTAATTACTGGGACAACTTGTAACGCGGATATAAGACCTCCTACAGCTTGTCAAGGTTGTTTGATACCTTGACTTTGACCAATGCCTGTAAGGCATTGGGGTTAGGCATTCCCAGCATTGACGCTGCATACGTACAACAAACGAATTAACAACGATATCTGAAACAAACAACGAGTTGATTTAACTAATATCCGGTAACTTCACACGTAAGCAACACCTTGAACTCACCAGCGTAGTCTGACACACTTGTTGCATGCTTGTAGGTCGTTAACTTTGGAGCGTGTACTTGCTATCTGGGAGTGCTGGAGTTGTCATGGATCGAAGCTATGAGAGTACTAGTATTGACACTTTGATTTTGAGTTATTATGAAACGATTACAAAACAATTTATTATATGCTTCCGCTACTCGACATTATTGAATTAATAACATGTTCTATTAAATATTTTCTATTGGTTCAATGTGATTGGTGGCTCAGACTCTGATGTGTAACACGCCTCGCGGGGGTTTCCGCAGGTGGTATTTTGGGGTGTTACAGTTTGGTATCAGAGCCACTGGTTATAGTGAACTAGGTTTTAAAACGTTTTGTAAAACCAGACTATAACCGAACAACTTCGAAAATCGATCATGACACTCAGCACCAGATTGCAAGGTTCGCTTCTCTCTCACTTTATACATTACTTGCTTAGCCAGTCACACACCCACGAACGTATATGAGCCTGAAACATTAAAACACCAATAGTGACTTGATAGTGTGACACTACTCTTCGACTCATGTGAACCATAGAACTGTGATATCAGCTGTTGTGTATTTGAACGGGGGAAACTTCGAGCGCAAGCTAAGAGGCTCTGAGTTGAACATGCAAATCGCCTTATTATTATGGGTGCACACTTAATAATAACGCGGGGTGCATGCAAGTCCCGTGAGGCTATCGAGCGTAGAAGGGTTCTTCCTTACTAATGTGCAAACTTGGTAGTATATAGATATCTGTATGACACCTGACTTCCAATCTCGTTCGATTTCTAAATCGGTTTTATTCCCAACTATAGAAACATGAGTGGACGAGGACACGGACGTGGCAACATCAACATGACTCAGGCTGAGTTGACTGACCTAATCAATACCCGCGTGGCTGAGGCTCTAGCAGCCTATCAAGCTGGTCGGAATTGCTACCAAGTACTCCTTATTGCTTATACCAGACATACACGTCTTTTCATTCTATAAATGTGGCTTTCCTCCCGCTTATTATAGCCGTCAGGCAAGCGCAACCTCAACCTGAACCAGCCCCTGGTGGTGTACATTCAAAGATGTTTATGGACTGTAAGCCCACCAGGACCTTCATCCAGGACAGAAGGGTGCTGTAGGTAGATTATTGTAGTTTGTATGCCACACAAGGAGATAGTATTACCGTATCCAATACAAGGAGATATTGTAGTTGTATGCCACACAAGGAGATAGTATTACCCGTATCCAATACAAGGAGATATTGTAGTTTGTATGCCACACAAGGAGATAGCGTAGTTTGTTTCCAACACAAGGAGATAGCATTTTTCGTTCTGTTTCCCAACCACCGGGAACACATGCTTTTAGTAAAAGTTGTGTACTCACCTTTCTTTGCTTGGCAGACAATTTACTTGTGTTACGTTGGTCAACCATACCCTATTATGGTTATTTTATATTTATTGTTCGTATGCAAGTAATGTCACGTATAATTACACGTATCTAACACATAGCATGTAAGTTAAAACATCATGTAACATGTAGAGCAGTTGGGCCTTACTAGGTCTTTTTAACAAAAGCCCAATGTGCGAACAATAACATGTAGGACCGGTTTTTTGACTCCGAACGATTGCCAAACCGATACGTGTGACATGCGAAATCCGTACACGTACGTGGACCGAACACAAAGAACGTAACTATAATTTATGGATTCAATTGATCGTATGGAAATCGTACAAAGAACCGTGAATCACCTCTTGCACTTTCTCTCTCTAGACTCTCTCTCTCTCTAGCTCCAAAGCTCTCCAAAGTCTAGAATGACAAAAAGTTCTAAATGTCTAACATAACATTCTTATTTATAGGCAAAGGCTATAAGGAAAGTTTCCTTATTTAAAATAATGACACCTTGCCCTTTTCCCTACATTATGCAATATAAAACATTGTTTTCTTCAGATTTCTGCTACGGTTTAAATTGACGGAGGCGATAGACATAAATGCACTAACAGACTCCCCTTGGATATTGTCGTATTTCAATTTCATAAGCGTCTTGTCTTTCTCTCTCTCTGAGTCTTCTTGAAGGTTTGATATCATCAGCAACAACAGATTCCCTCTTCTCGAAACAGACTCCCGTAGATCTGTCTTCGGCTTCAGCACCCCCTTTCGGTAACTCTTTCTTTAGGCTCCCCCTTTTTGTTAAGCTTCTGTGCTTTTGGGATCGACGCCTGGCTTTCCTGGATACAAGCTCTCCCTTAGACTCGCTATCGGGATCGTAATCTGGAACTTTCATATGCAATTCTCAAACATTATAAGTGAAAAACATTTGAAATATCCAGATTGACAAACCTGGCTCTTAAAACTTTCTAATCAAAGAACCTGGCTCTATTACACAAATATAAAAATATGAATATATCCAGGATTATTTGATTCTCTCCCCCTATCAAAATACTTTAATAGATTTGACGATTTAAGAATCCAAATCCTCACGAATTATCATCCAAGTCCAATTTAATCACCTTGGAGATTTCACAAACTGTTTTTGAAATTTGATTTTTAAAAATTTCAAATTTCGAGTTAATGAACTTGTTTTATTCTCAGAAACATGTTCAGCATACTTAGATTTTGAAACTCAGCTCTCAGACATTGGCTGTCGAAAATAAAGCAGAAATCAAAATATTTTGAATGTTTTTCTGAAACATAAAGCAGTAAAGAAATATTTACAAACATATTTACAGACAATATTTTTGTTTGAGTTCGCGTCAAAGGATCATATCAGTTTATGACAAATCACTAGCACCGTTGAGCTTTAGACACTTTATGTTCTAAACGATTCACTTAGATTGTTAGTATACTGTTCCGCTTAAATTTTCACACAAAGTTCAATCGATTCGAGATACGAGATTAGTGTTTTAAGGACTTAACTTATTCGCGTGTCCCACCTCAGAATATACCCCCGTATCAAAATTCCCTAGATTCAGTCTTAACACGTGAATATAGCAATTTGATATTTTTACCCTGGGTAGTGCAAGACCTTGAGAGCTCAGGTATGAACTTCCGTTCAGTCAAAGAGATTAAGGTCTCGACTTTAGGTGTGTTCCCTTTAGAGAATCTTTTTCTTCAACTGCAATTGATTCAAATCTTTCGATATTTTTTTTCAATTTTTGTGCAGAGGGTAAGCTTTTAAAGCGCGTAAAGTATTATACGAGATCTAGGCCATTGCTTCCGCAATATCAGAAGACCCGGTATAATACCACAGATATCAACAGTATAAAGACCTAGTATCTTATAATCAGGCAATCTCTCAAACAAAGATTTCGGGGGTTACCCATATATCCGAGAGATGCTCCCCACGAGATAAGTAAGTATTGATATTTTAGGTTATATCTCGAAACCAATCTACTAAGAGTGTAAAAACCTACTGGCATATCATTAGTGAGACGTTTCTCACATTTTAACATTCCATTTCTTTTAGCGTACTGTGATTGTCTAATGATGTACTATCATTTCCTCTTTTGACACAAAACTCATTTTGATTTTATCATGTTTTTGGGATTTTTCAAATTAAATTTCTGAATGTTTTGGATTTTCTGACAACTACTCTACTCTTACTCCCCTAAAATTCAAAACATTTAAAGAAAAATTTGATAACCAATGCT
The DNA here is from genome assembly GCF_002127325.2 of Helianthus annuus. Taxonomy (NCBI): domain Eukaryota; kingdom Viridiplantae; phylum Streptophyta; class Magnoliopsida; order Asterales; family Asteraceae; genus Helianthus; species Helianthus annuus. The sequence continues at coordinate 109,887,562 of NC_035447.2, forward strand.
GACAGCTTTGTCTCGCCATCCCATTTTCTTCATCTCATGCTCTATTTTGGCAGAACATATACCCCCATGATTTACAACACATTGATATTTTACAAGTTTGAAAACTGTTTTTCAATCTTGTGAAATTAATCATGTTTGTTCCGCCGTGAGAGGTTTCAGATATTCACCCATCATTTTTTATAATTTTTGATTTTTTGACCAAAATTTAAAACAAACAAACAAACATGAGCAGACAAGCAGTGAACGTTCAAGCATGTGTATTCATGTGTGTGCACTTGATTAGATGGTCATTCGATCGGATGGTCATCCGATCGGATGCTCATCCGATTGCATGATCATTCGTTTAGAAACATTTAATTCTGAATGATAATGATTCAAATCATATGTGTTTGGATCAGATGGCCATCTTATCGGATGGTCATCCGATCGAACAGTCATTCGATCATCATTCAGAACAGTTCACCAAGAACAGTTGGATGGTCAATATGAAGGTGCACTTGGATCGGCATGGTCATTCGATCGGATGGTCATCCGATCGAATGATCATTCGTTCCAAAGATGATAAACAGTTAAGCCCTGACATTATGAGAGTGTAATGGATCGGATGGCCTTCCGATCGGCATGCTCATCCGATCAGATTACCATCTTGATCAGACATGGAAAACCAACACTCAAACATTCCGATTAGATGGTCATCCGATCGGATTGCCCTTCGATCAGCTTGTCAAGAACAGTTTTGAAAAAACATATTTTTTCGTTTTTTAAATTTTTAAATTTTTAGTGTTTTTGAAATATGGTTTGTTTATGTACACAAACAAACTAACTCCCTGTTTCTTAGTGGTAGGGACCAGCAACCTTCTCCTCCAGTGCCAGGCTGCTCCGATACTCCTTTAGTTGACATTCAGTTTTCTTCGGAAGCGCCTGCACATATACAAAACTCAATTACTTGAATAATCCAGCCCAGGTCTGTTTGACCTTAGGCATTTCAACACAAAATTCATTTAATGATGGAAAATCTTTGTCATTTTGTACAAAATGTTTTTCGTATTTGACTTCAACTTTTTTCGTCATTCACATAAGTTACTTGTTTCTTAACCACCCAGTTTTGTCCTTTTGAAGCACTTCTTTTGTAAAATCGTGACTCGTTTTGGTTATTTTGATTTTTGAACAACAATTTTTTTATTTCCAAAACTAGTTTTGGTTTTGTCATATCAACCGATGTTTGCCAACTTTGTGTTGTTCTGAATCTGGGTGTGTGAGAATTCCAGGTATGTCTTGAATCAAAACTAGTCTGGTTTGATTTCCAAGTTTGATTTGAAGCAAACTTGTTTGTGTTGAACCTCCAAGTTTGTTTTGAATCAAATCTGCGTAGACCTTTGATTCACATCCTCAGATTTCTGTTTCTCAATATCAACTAGGCTTTGGGTTTGGACACTTACGTGCAAGAATGTCCAGTTTGATCACATTTAAACAAGTTTTTCTCGAAACATCTTTTAGCCTGTTGTTGTTTGCTTTTTCTTAGTATAGAACTCTTCAATAGCATAGAACTCTTCATTAGACTGTCGTCTAAATTGGAGTTCTTTCTCTTCTTCTGAACTTTTCCCTGTGAACGAAATTCATTTTCTTTTTTGAAATTTTGCGTTTCAAACTTTTTATCTTGGATTTTGTTTCTTTTTATAGCTTGGTTTGCTTAAAAAAAAAGTTTTCTTGTTCTTCCCAGCCAAATTTTGAAATTTCTGACTTTTCGATCTCTACCAATTTAAACACTTTTGTCAATTTTATCCGCAATCACATCCTGAATCGGGAACTCGTTATCTGAGAATAATTTGTCCAATCCAATCATCGTATAAGCTAATCCTTTAGAATCATCATTCACAACTTTCTCAGATTTTGAATGTTTAAGATAACTATCATGAAAATTCCCTCGTTTCATCCCTGTGATTCAGGACTTACTTGGGTAGATTCATCTCTCAAAATGCTTTCAACAACCTTACTTACCACCTCTGAATTATCAGCATCATCAGATTTGGTGTAAATCACATCGATATTTTTAGGTAATTGGTCCAACCATGTTCAGACCTTTTTGCCACCTTTTCCTCATCATAAAACGTGTAATTACCTCTCAATGGTGGTGGAACCTGATGATATTCTAAACCAATACCTTTTTTTTATTCTTTTTTCAGAATCTTTGTCATCTGGTGTGATGTTGAAAATACGTTCGAGAATGTACGAAGAAACTATGATAACTTTGAAGTTTTGTAATAATCTTTTCTTTTTCAACCAAAACTTGTTTGAGTTTAGCAACTTCATCAATAACATTTTTTTTAACTCTTGTTGCTTTTCTTCAACTTTTTCGCATAAAGTGTTGTTGTTGTTAAGTTTACAGATAATCTTTCATCCATACATTTGACTTGTTTCTTCAAAGTATCATAAGCTTCTTGTACTCTACGACTTGGACCATTTCATTTATTGTATTCCTTTTGTAAATCTTTAAAATTATTATCTTTTTGAACACAATTCTTCACATTTTGGCCGAACAATTTTGTTTTAAAATCTCATTTTTCTTTTTCATAATCTTGACATTTCAGTGTCAGCTTTTCAATCTTTTGTTTCAAAACTGTCACACCCCGACCGCGTGAACATGCAACCGCGGCGGAAACGGCGGGGAGTGTTGGGACAGAATTAATTGTTATACAACCATGCAAATTAAAGTTACATTTTATTTATTAAACAAGAGTGCTACATCGTTTCAAACAGGAAAACAAAGAGTTCAGAACAAATTAAACTAATTCTATCTTCATTTTTAATCTCTAAGGCACGGGTCCGCCCTAGTGTCATGATCATCATCCTATGGAATAGCTCCTGAAACACATGTGAAAGTAGGTACGTCAGCATTAAAAATGCCTGTGAGATACAGAGTTTTGTGGAAATGGGATTCATGACTTGAGTTTAAAGAAATGTTTTAATAACAGTCAGTCATGAACCTTGTAATTTGTCTTGCTTTGGTAAACCGTTTGAAAACGATAATATCAGATGATATGTATAGATAAATGTAAGGTTAAATGAATAACCTAGTAAAATGAGTTGAATAAGATAAGTTGTTTGTGAAAATAATGTCTTGTGAAGAATATGACATTTGTGTAAAATGTAATGTGTCTAAACTGAAATGACTTAGATAACGCCCCGATATGTAATATTATACAAACATTTATATATAGGAAGTACCAGCGGCGTATCCACCATGTTTGTATCATATTAAATACGCCACGTTACTCAAATCATTTACCCAAACCAATCCACCATGTAAATTGTTCATGTATAAACCAAATGTCAAGTGTTATTGTGTAAACCATGTCAAATGTTTATGTTCAATGTAAATCATGTAATGTGTATCCCAAAATGTATCATGTATGGTAAGCGAAATGTATCAACTTAAACCATATGTATAATGCACAAAACAAGTCGTTGAAGTAAAACGTAGTTTAAATCAACGTTATGTTTTGTGGAAAAATGCATGCTCTATTGATATTAACATTTATGCGGTATTGTAAACTATGCATACATCCAAGCCTTGAGACTGTGGCGATAAACCCTTAAACAAATTAAAGGTTTATCTAAGTTATGTATATCGAATTCGGTCATTCCTTCCAATCCTATCAAACCCAGGATTTCAGGAACGGGAGTTGTCAATTCCTATGGTACCACTACCTACTAACGAACGGCGTGATCAATGTTAATGAATGTATTGTCCCATGTTAAACAAACCAAATGTCATAACAAAATGAAGGCATGTGATGTAAACAATTGTACTAAGTATGCTAAGTAAACACACGAAGCAGAAATGTTCATGTAAATCAATGTGCCCATATGCTGAGTAAACATATGCAGCAGAAATGTTCATGTAAATCAATGTCCATATGCTGAGTAAAATATGCAGCCGAAATGTTCATGTAAATCAATGTGCCCATGTGCTGAGGTAAACATATGCAGCAGAAATGTTATGTAAATCAATGTGTCCAATATGCTGAGTAAACATATGCAACGAAATGCTAATGTAAATCAATGTACTAAGTACGCACACCAATGGGCATACATAGCATAGAATGTAATGAAATCGTGTACTATAATGTACTAACAACATAGCAGGCATATGATGTGAAAACATGGAAAGCATGAATGTAACAGATAGGCCACATGTGTTTCACCCCAAAACAAGTTTGGGAAAAACAGTAAAAGAGGGGTTCAATTGTACTCACCTGAGATTGCTTTGGAGTTCTTGTATAATAACCAGATAATGCCTAAAGATCACAGGATATCAAAACGGCACCTAATAGGTAGCTATGTTAATATACCGGACCTAAAATCGGAGGAACGGATAGTATGCGGGTTCGTAAACCAAACGAGTACGGAGACTCGTGTAATATGGTTTAACAAAGCTTACATACTAAAATGAAACTTAACCTAAGTGCTTACGGCCCATCACGACCCGTTTAGGTAGCTTATGCTACCCTAACGCGTCGTTCGCGTAGAAGCGTTCGGAACGCCTAACATCGCGACCACAAGGTATAACCTCGGAAGGTTATAGCTATGGTCACCTAATGTGTTGGTCAGATCCTAATGATCGACCAAATGGGTCGGGTTCGAAAGTATAAGCGATGGTTTAGATCGCTTACCTTACGACCCTATATAAGCACTAAACTAAAAGTGATGAGCTAAGCATTAGAACATGCTTAACTAGTTTAGAAAACAGGTTTGGCATCATAACAAACGGCATTGATGCTCACGAGTAGTTTGGTTACAAAATATGCAAGAACGCACATTTTGGCCAAAACTACGACTCGTCACTGAGCCTAGATAACGTGGTAATCACTAGGTATAGTCACTACGGACTATAACCATCGTGATCACGCTCACGTTATGAAGTTCCATGAACTTCGTGTTGACCATAGGCTGGTCAATGCAGAAAGTCAACAAAACGTTGACTTTCGACTCGAAAAGCGAATAAAAGAACGAAAGAATACTTACGGAGGTCCCGAATGCTAATCTAAATCAAAATGGCTCAGGTATGAAACAAAGGTTCCAACTTAGAGCTCTTGATCAGATTGTGTGGGTTTTTGCAACAAAGGGGGGGTATTTATAGGATTTCCCGAACCGTTAGGATCGTTTCTTGAAAAACGTGATCGAATCTCGTGCGTACACTTGTCGAAAACTTGTGGTTACTGAAAATACCCCTTAGGGAGCTGAAAGGGCAAGTCTAAAACATATGGTTGTGGTTTAATCTGCTGAGATTCGCTGACTAATCGATCTTATCTGATCTGTTAGTCTAACGCGGCCCGCCTCAATATGCAGGCCAAACTAACGCGGGCCGCCTGGCCCGCTCTGATCTGCACATATTTTCAGAATTGGCAGTTTTGGTCCCTGTTGCGTATTTAAGCCATTTCCAACACTTCTAAGGCCCGTAAAGCCATCTTTAAGGCCCTAAAATGATGCCTAAACATTGTGGACATGAAACATGCTCAAAAATGTTCCGGATGTTGGTTCGTTTGGCCGTACGATCGCGATGTTCGCTTAATTACGACGGAATGCGCATAAGCGCGAAAGACGATCCAAATGACGCGACGAATGGATTTTTCTCATGCCAAACACTAAGGCATAATATTAGGATGCTTACATAAATTTTTGGATGTCCGGATGTATTCAGAACGTAAGTTATGCGCAAAAGTGCAAACTTGTGCACTTTTTGACACTTTTAGCCCCTGAATGATCCAAAAGTTTGTTTAGCATACCAAACCCCTCAAAGCCTATTTCTAAGCTATGTAAAGGATATTTATGGTATGTTTAACTTATGGACATGTTTCGGAATGTTCGTTACAGTTCAAATTGGCATACTTTTGCAGTTTGTCAATTTTAGTCCCTGTACGAATTAACTTGTTTTTGCTATACCAAAGCCTTCAAAACTTATTTCTAAGTTATGTAAAGGTTATTTAAGGTATGTTGAGTATATGTTGATGTTCCAGAGTATTTGTCGCATTAAACTGAGTACGTTTAAGTACCAGTTAGCGTATAACTCTCTAGAAAGTGATGTAGAGTTTGAAATTGAACAAAAGTCAAAACATGAAAAATGTAAAACACAACCAAACAAACATTAGGATAAAATAACATTGTTTTATTGATAATTGAATTGTTCATAATGATTACAAGCACAAATGTTACAGTCTCCCCTACTTGTGGAAATTTCGTCCCGAAATTTATTTAGAGGAAACTCGTGGAAAAAGATGCAGATAATTTGCCTTCATTTGATCTTCACGTTCCCAAATAAACTCGGGTCCACGTTTAGATTCCCAGCGAACCTTGACCAAAGGAATGCGCTTGCGTTTAAGCCACTTGACTTCACGTTCCATTATTTCTACAGGTTTCTCAACAAATTTCAGTGTTTTATCAACACCAATCTCGTCAAGCGGTATGTGGAGGTTCTCATCAGCTAAACACCGCTTGAGATTGACACGTGCAAAGTTGGATGAACATTTCCAAGTTCAGGAGGTAACTCAAGTCTGTAGGCTACCTTACCGATTCTTTCGACGATCTTGAATGGTCCAACGTATCTAGGTGCAAGTTTTCCTTTCTTTCAAATCTGATCACACCTTTCCAATGTGAGACTTTAAGTAATACACGATCACCGACTTGAAAATCCAAGGGCTTGCGTTTTAGGTCCGTGTAACTCTTTTGACGGCTTCTAGCTGTCTGAAGGTTATCACGAACTTTCTTAACCTTATCTGTTGTCTCTAAAATGAGGGCAGGTCCAGTAAGTTGAGCCTCGCCAATCTCATTCCAGCAAACTGGTGAACGACATTTTCGACCATAGAGAGCCTCGAAAGGAGCCATGTTTGATGCTGGAGTGATAACTGTTGTTGTAGGAGAATTCAATCAATGGAAGATGTGAATCCCAACTACCACCAAAATCGATCACACAAGCTCTAGGCATATCCTCCATTGTCTGGATTGTTCTTTCTGTTGGTGCACTTGTGTCTGTACTTTGTCTGTATTTTGATGATATAAAACGATGTCTTTTGTTAGTCTTGTTTACGTCTTGTGTTGGTTTGTATATCTGTTTGGATGTAAGTTTGACCAAGTCAACCATCCTCCTGGTTTGACTTGGCAAAACAGTCAACACTTAGTTTGTAACATATGTTGTGTCGAAGGATGTCATCGAAGGATTGTTCATATCCTTCGATGACCTCGAAGGATAACCTTCGATGGATACAAATGGACCTCGAAGGATATACCATCCTTCGAGGTATATGTGGATCCTTCGGAAGGTTTCTGGTCGATAGATGATCTTTCGACAGACATTCTGATCCTTCGACATATCAATCTGTTATGGGTGTATATACCCATGTAATGGTTCACTTCACAGTTGGACATCAGCTAGACATCCGATAGAGTTGTATGTGAGTGAACCAAGTCTTGTAGAGAGTATTTTCAGTTTGGTCAAGGGCTGTAACCGTGTCCACTGAAATACAAGAGAAAACTTTGATATCTCGTGTGTCTACCTTTCTCTTTGTAGCTTGTGTTCTCATATAAACTACCGGTTTGCATTCTAGCTTGGATTCCGCACTTGCTAGTGTGTTAAACATAACAAGGATAAGGTTTAACCTCGACCTCCGGGGGACCTACAAGTGGTATCAGAGCCGTGGCTCTTTTCCTTGTTAAAAACCGAGTTTATACAAGACTTTGGAGTGTTTGGACAAAACTCACTTGGTTTAGCACCCGTTTTTAGTGTTTTTCTTGGATTTCTTGACGTAAAAAACGTGTTCTAAACTAACCGGGTGTGTTAAAGGAAGGTTTGGGTAACTTAAAATCGTGTTTTAAAAGGTTTGGTAATTTCCGGCCAAAATTCCGGCTTACTCCGGTGACCGGTTTCTGGATAAGAACCTTCTATTTTTAGGCAATTTTTTATTAGTCAAATCTGAGTTGGTGAAAAGGTAAGGTCTGAAACATACCTTCTGCCGAAAGTTGTCTACCAACCAATCACCTTTTTCACCAACCTGTCACCTTTTGTCAACTGTGTCAGATCTGTTCGAAAGATATCCTTCGAAGTCGAAAGACTATCTTTCGATCAAAGGAGGTTCAACAGATATTCATCCTTCGAACATCCTTCGAAGTCTGTGAGTTATCTTTCGAGCCAAGGAATCTTTTCGAAGGATATATTGTTCGAGCTACTGTTACTATTCGAAAGATAAGGATCCTTCGTCTTGGAGAATCTTTCGAAATTATTGTTCGAAATTCAACAGTGATCTTTCGAACACTGTTGATCCTTCGAACAAGTATTATCTTTCGATCCTTATCTGTTTAAGTTTAACAGTTGTGTTTTTCAGGTCTTTCGATCCAGGATCTTTCGGCTGTTTGTTTCTTTTCAACATATTAACATAGTTTGTGAACATTGAATTTTCAAAAAGAAAAACTTGTTTTTCAAATTTTAAATCAATTTTCACTTAATATATTAATTTTTTTTTTAAATGGGAACAAACGGTCAGTGGGATCCAACCGCGTGGACTACAACAACTTTGACTCCACAATCATCAGCTACGCAATCATCAGCCACGCAATCTGCGTCAGATTTCAACAAAACTGCATGGATGCAGGCTATTGCGCCACCTCAAGCTGCAATGATAACTGCAAATCAATGGGCATTGGTCACAAATCAAAGCAGCAGCATTCAAGCAATGATGCAGAACGACAGTGAAACTGGTACAAGCACAAAACCGCCAAAGCTAAATCACATCAATGATTGGGGATGGTGGAAAGAAAGGCTGAGAACTTATGTTCAGGGGCAAGGTCAAGATCTATGGATGTGTTTCTTCACCCCATTTGAAAATAAGTTGGAAGTTGCAGGATCCAATCCAGAAACTTATAGCACTATGTCTGATGATGATAAGAAGAAATTTGAGTTAGAAAAGAAAGCATTCATGATTCTCACACAAGCTCTTCACAGAGACATTTACCACCAGTTTGTTTACTGCACGACTACTAAAAGCTTGTGGATATGCTCACGTTACGATGTGAAGGAAATGCTCAATCTAGAAAGATCAAGCAAGAATTACTGAAGAAAGAGTTTGAAGGATTCACGTGTATGGAGAATGAGACTTTGGCAGAGTTATCTACAAGATTCCATCACTTATTGAGCGAGATGTTTGCTTTTAGAGTCACTAACACTCCACAAGAAATGGTGAGAGATTTGCTGATAGCTTACCATCAAAGTGGAGCAGTTTTCTTGAAATTCTTAAAGAAAATGGTGTTCTAGACACAATCACCGTTTATGAGTTAATTCAAAGATTGGAGAACAAGGATGTAGAAGAAAAGCTTAAGGCAAAAAGAACACTAACTCCTCAAAATCCAGAGATGTACTATGGGATTGCAGGAGGTATTAGTGGAGAAAAACCAGCCTCTCAACACGCGAAGCTTCAAACAGCTTTCATCTCAAACACCGGACCTTCCACAACAAATCAGTTTGATCCTTCAGCATACACGATGATGTATTCAAGACCAGATTCTTCTTCTCAACAACAGACAGCTCAGCAATTCACACCACCGCCTTTCTTAGACCCAAGCAGAGCTCAGCAGCAACAACCGCAACAACAAGGGTTTTTATGGAAACTCTTCAAACTTTCAAGCCACTTCCAATCCGAACACAGTCAGATTAGACACTTCCAACTTTTCCAAGTCACTGTCGAAATAGCCAAGGAGCATATGGAGATGTTGAATACCTTGGTTAGTGCTTATTGTGGATTAGTTGCAGGTCAGATTGGGAATATCAATCTAACCAATGAAGATTATCAGCAAGTGGATAAAGAAGAGTTTGAAATGATGGATATCAAATGGGCTCTTGCTAGTGCAATTCGAAGAGCAAAGGAGTTTATGGAAAGGACGGGGAGAACCAACTTGGAAAGCAACAACAACACCAAGTATGGTTTTGATAAGAATGCTGTCACTTGCTTTAATTGTGGTGAAAAGGGTCACTTCAAGTGGGAGTGTCAGAAGCCACCTAAGCAAGGAAATCAGAATCCCTTCAGGAATCAAGGACAGCCACAACAGCAACAGAACAACAATACTGTCAGATCAATAGTTCCTGTTGGAGGAAATGCATCTGGATCCACAAACACTAATCCCCACAGAGGATTGGTTGTTCAAGCTGATGAAATCTGTAACTGGAACCTTCAGCTTGGAGAAGGAGGAAATGGTGGAACAGCATGCTATGCTAAAGTGATTGAGAAGGTAGTGGAACCCGTGTCTGCTGGTGAATCTTCAGAAGATGAAGATAGTTCGGGTTATAGTGGGAGCATGGATGGGGAATCACTTGATGCTGGTGATTTATCAAGTGATGCTTTAGATTTGGAGGTTGATGAGCTTTTGGCTGAAGCTGAAGCATTATGCAAGAGGAGATCTATTCTCTGCCAGAAATCTGCTGGAACTTCCGAGAAGCTTGCTCAGTTTTTCTCTGAAGATGGATCTTTTTCTTTTCATACAGCCTTTATGGCTCACGCAGAAGGTCAAACTTCTCAGGTATGTGATACTAATTCTGACTCTATTTCTGCTCCTATTGAATGTGCAAAGTGTTTAGAATATGCAGAAAAGGAAATTCAGTTTGAAATCACACACAAACACAATCAAGAATTGATTGTAGATCTTTCTAAAGCAACTGAAGCTAACTTGTTTTTAACCAGAAATGAAAAGGAATTTAAAGCAACAATTGCGTCATTAAGACATGATGTTTCAGAATTACAAAAGGCTGTTTTGCGAAAACAACATGCTAACAATAATCTTATTGACACAATTGAAAAGCAAATGGTAGAGTTAGCAACAGCTCGATGTGAATGTGAGACAATTAAGCAGAAATTGGAAAGCTATTCCAATTCCCGCTATGTATTGGATCACATCATTGACGTTCAAAGGAAAAAGGGGGATGCAAAATGTATTGGATTCAAATCATGCCCTCCCCCAATGAATCACAATTACTCCAAATTTCCTGATGACGAGGATATGCCCCGTTTTGAACCTACTGTGCCACTCGGTCTAGATGACTTTGCAGCAGGCCTCGGGTTCACAACTGGTACATCATCCTCGGGTCAATCAGAATCTGAGAATGTGACAGATTCATCGTGTGTTAAGGAACAGAGTCCTCCCATTATTGAGGATGCTGATTCTTCGGACGATGAATCTGAAGAAATTGTGAAACAACAGTCTAACTCGGTCACAACAGATATTCCTATCGAGAATCACATTCTGTGTGATCCACCAGTGAAACCGAGTAAGACTGAAATGTCAAAAGCAATGGAATCCCTTGTAGTTAGCTCTGAAGGGAATAACTTGTTGTATACGCTCAAAGGAGATAGCAAAATCTACTCTAACAAGGATTTTCCAATTAAAAATGTAAATCAAGATTTAATTGAGCAAATTTTTGAAGGATGCACTGATAAGTTTTTGGGGAACAAAAGTGGCAAAGTTACAGTCACTCAATGTGATCCAATTCCGTGTGAACAAATTAGAAAACAATACGGAAAACAAAAACTACCAATTGAGCGAAAACAACAAGTCAACTCCGGAAAGGGTAAGGTACAGGGAAAGAAGGCTCAGAACAAGAATGTTCAAGCACCTAAAGTTCAGTAGCCTAAGACTGAACAACCAAAGGTTCAACAACCTAAAGTTGAACAGTCTAAGGCTACTCAACCTAAGGCTGCACAACCTAAAATTCAACAATCAAGGGTTAAGCAACCTAAGGTTCAACAACAAAAGGTGCAAAACAAAAGAGCTCCTGTTAAGAAACAAGAACCAAAAATGAACTTTGTTGGATCAACTGGTTCAGACAAACTTGAAACATTTCAGGATAAATCTAACGTTGATTTTGTAAAACAAGTTAGAATTTTAAAACGAAATGATCAAAATAATTACACCCAACACACCAACGGATGTGATTTAGGTCCTAGTACGTCTAAATCACAAAGTTCATTGTCTGGTTCTTCGTCTGGTCATCAACATGTTTCTCCGAGGTTTGTAGAGCGGAGAACATGTTTTGAATGTGGCACAGTTGGGCATATTGTAAGATATTGCCCATACCTGCAAAAGCTGAAGTCAAAAACGAGTGCTCCCCAAGAAATCAATTACCAAAAATGACCAGTTTCCCCGAAACAGGACCCACGTGTCTTGAAAGAAAGGGAAAAGAAGCTAATGCAAAAGAATCAAAAGGTAATTGAAAAGGCCTTAAAATCAGAGGTCAAAGAAGAAAAACCTGTACAAGCAAAACCTGAAACTGTAAAACCAGTAAATGCTAAAACAATAAATTCAAATACTGGTAAACGACAAACAGCTTGGAAGCAAAAGCAGGTAATTCAATCAGGGGGAGCACCACAAGTTCTTTTTCCTAATCATCAAGTGATTGAGATCACCTTCCTTGATGATCAAGGACGACCCAAGTCCACAAAGGCTTGGGTCCCCCTCTCAAACTGATAAGTTAGTTGCATGTGCAGGCGGCTCCAGGAGGAACTATTAATAGTCATTGGATTGTTGATAGTGGGGCTTCCAGGCACATGACGGGCGACTATCGTCTTCTTTTCGATGTGCGAAGTATAAGAGGAGGATATGTTGCGTTTGCTGGAGACAAAGGAGGGTATATCACCGGCGAGGGAATGATCTCAAATGGAATTGTGAGTTTCGACAAAATCAATTATGTGCAACAGTTGGATCACAATCTCCTGAGTGTTTCTCAGATCTGCGACAAGAAGTTCACCGTGCATTTTGATGATGCCGGTTGTTATGTGCTGAAGCCAGGATTCAAGATTCCCGCAGAATGGATTCTCTTATCAGCACCAAGAGTTAATGATTTGTATGTCCTTGATATGAGCCAAGCAATAACTCAGTCCAAACAAGTTACTTGCTTTATTTCAAAAGCCACTGAAAAGGAGACGATCTCTTGGCACAGACGGATGGGTCATATTCACCTCAGAAAAATGAATCACCTAGTCAAAAACAATCTGGTGAGAGGTGTCAATGTGAAGAATTTTCAACTTCAAGATGTCTGTGTGCCGTGTCAGAAAGGGAAGCAGATCAAGAAATCACATCCATTGAAAAAGGTTAACACTGTAAACATGCCACTCGAACGTCTGCATATGGACCTTTTCGGCCCAGTCAAACACAAGAGTGTGCACGGGGAAGTTTTCTGCTTGGTAGTCACTGATGACTATTCAAGATTTTCATGGGTTGACTTCATGGTTCACAAGAGCGAGACTCCAGAAATTCTAAAGAATTTGATCACCTTGTTGGAAAATCTTTATAATCTAAAGGTGAGGCGAATTCGAAGCGACAACGGAACCGAGTTCAAAAACAGGGTTATGGATGAATTTTGCACTGCAAAAGGAATCCTTCATGAATACAGCTCTCGGTACACACCACAACAAAATGGAGTCGCTGAAAGAAAGAACAGAACCTTAATTGAGACTGCAAGAACCATGTTGGTTGAGTCTCAGCTTCCAGTTTGATTCTGGACTGAAGCTGTTGCCTCGGCTTGCTACACGTTAAACAGGGTTCTCACAGTGAAAAGACATGGCAAAACGTGCTTCGAACTCCTACACAAGAAGACTCCTGACTTGGAATATCTAGAACCTTTTGGTGCACCATGTACCATGATTGAGCCTGACGGGAAGTTTGGTGCCAAAGCTATCGAAGGTTACTTCCTTGGGTATGCTACTCCTAATCTGCGAGTATGGAACCTGACTACCAAGAAGATTGAAGAATGGGGTGAAGTAAGAGTTCAAAGATATTCTAATCCTCCGAAGCCTTCTGGAGATCCATGGATGTTCGATTATGATGGTCTTTTCGACTCATTTAATCTGCCGACATTTGATGATGACAATGCAATTGCTCAAATGTTGTCTGAAAGCGAGAATGCGACTGGCTCTCAGTTAGCACGCCCAATCATTGTTGACTCACAAGCATATTCTTCTGTCAACAATCTTGTTTCAAATGAGGTGTTTAATGATGCTGTCGATTACAATTTGTCATCGGAAGATGAGGAGTATGTTGATGCAAATGATGGTGAAGCACCGCGTCCGGTTCAAGGTACTTCAGAAGCAACGGATCCAGTGTCTGCGCCAATTATCCAAGAAGAAAATGCATCATCTTCTACAACTCAACAGCTTCAGAATGATATCGAGAATTTAAATATCAATAACTTGAGGTCAAATGTTGAAATTCCTCCAGTTTCTGAAACCCGAATTCATAACATTCATCCTCAGCAGAATATTATAGGTGATGTTCTCAGTGGTGTAAGGACAAGGAATCAAATCAGAAATAACGAAAATGCTGGCTTGTATGCTGAGATACGAGAATCGGGACAACAAAATGATTGGTCTTTCGCCTGCTATGTTAGCCAAGAAGAGCCTAGATCTTGGAAGGAGGCATTGAAAGATGATTCCTGGGTGGAAGCCATGCAAGAAGAACTTCAGCAGTTCGAGAAGTTGGGCGTATGGAAATTGGTTGATAGGCCCGATAACTACAAGAAGATCGGAACTCGTTGGGTGTTTAAGTGCAAGAAGGACGACCGTGGGGTTGTTGTCCGAAACAAAGCAAGGTTAGTTGTTCAAGGCTTCAGTCAGATAGAAGGTATTGACTACAATGAAGTGTATGCACCTGTTGCACGTCTGGGGGCTATTAGAATCTTTCTAGCCTACGCATCCTTCAAGAAATTCAAGGTGTACCAGATGGATGTTAAAAGTGCTTTTCTTCACGGAGTAGTCGAAGAGGAAGTATATGTCGAGCAACCACCGGGGTTTGAAGATCCATTACATCCTGACAGAGTTTTATTACTTAACAAGGCGTTATATGGTCTTCATCAAGCGCCTCGAGCCTGGTATGAGACACTGTCTACCTACCTGCTGAACAACGGGTTTAGACGGGGTTTGATCGATTGTACCCTCTTCATCAAAGAAAAAGGTGAAGATCTTCTGTTGGTACAAGTGTATGTCGATGACATTATCTTTGGTTCTACTGATGATAAGTTATGCAAGGAATTTGAGAAGGTGATGCAAGATCGATTCGAGATGAGTGCGATGGGTGAAATGACGTTCTTCTTGGGTTTGCAAGTTAATCAGTCCGAATCTGGAATTTTTATCCATCAAACCAAGTACGTCGGAGACATCTTGAGCCGGTTCCAGATGTCCGATTCGAAGCCAATTTCTACTCCTCTTCCGCAGAATCACGGGATTACTCCGGATGAAAAAGGGGAAGTTGTGGACTCTTCACTTTATCGTGCTATGATTGGATCCTTAATGTATCTCACCGCATCAAGACCCGACATTATGTATCCAACGTGCCTTCTCGCCAGATACCAAGCAAATCCGAAGGTCTCTCACTATGCTGCTGTCAAAAGGATTTTTCGTTATCTGAAGGGTTGCCCTGACACCGGGTTATGGTACCCTAAGGATGATAACTTCGATCTCAAGGCTTACAGTGATTCTGATTTCGGCGGCTGCAAGAAAGATGGCAAATCAACTACAGCAGGATGTCAGTTCTTAGGCAATCGCCTAGTCACTTGGCAGTGCAAGAAGCAGACATGTGTGGCTACATCTACATGTGAAGCGGAATACATTGCTGCGTCTAGTTGCTGCTCCCAGGTTCTATGGATCCAACAACAGATGCGGGACTACGGTTTTGAATTCCTAACTACTCCTATTTATGTTGATAATGAAGCTGCTTTACAGATCACTAGAAATCCTGTACAGCACTAAAAAACGAAGCACATCGATATTAAATATCACTTCATACGTGATTGCTTTGAAAAGAGACTTATCGATGTGGTTCACATTCATACCGATCACCAACGTGCCGACCTTTTTACCAAAGCATTTGATAAATCAAGATTCGATTATTTACTTTTGGTAAACGGCATAAAGGTGAAGCAAGAGTAACCGACATCAGGAAATCGTTTTTGTAAATATTTTTCTAAAACCAAAAATCCAAAAATATGTTTTTACTTTATTTTATTTTTGAATTTTAGGGGGAGAAAGTTTCAAGAAAAATACAAAAACACTGAAAAACCACAAAAATACAAAAATATGTCTTTAATTTATTTACTTTCTGCATTTAAGGGGGAGAAAATTCAGAAAAACACAAAAACAATAGAAAATCAAAAATGAGTTTCTTGGTAATATAAGAGAAAAAGATATTACATCAGAGGTCGGTTGAAACATGTTTCTAGAAATCAAAAGAAAAAGAAAATGATAAGTAGCTCTACTAATGATGTACCGGTAGACTCACGATCATTTTAAAGTATGCAGGAGATATAAACATAACGAACTGAAAACCGCGTGGGAACCGCTCATTGGCATATGGTCTTGGTACCGAAATTTCGTTTGATAGATTGCCGAGGTTCTGAGATATTCTGGGTTTATGTTGTTTATCATCTGGGTATCATGGTTGTTTCTATAAAAGACAAAGTCTAGTTCTTCCATGATACCATACATACGTGTACATATCTCATACTGCATTCGACCTCAATAAGTGATAAACAATCACATGTCCAAACAAAATAAGTGATAAAATATCACATTTATCCGGGAGTCAAGTTCGTCTCTCTGATGTACGGAAGTACTGACCTGTTCACGGACTTGCTCCTGTGCCCTCATGCATCGAAAATCAAGTTCCTCATCAATAAGTGATTCTATCACATAGGGCTTGTTTTCAACTCAAATAAGTGACTTGTTCACATGTTATATACGTTAAAAACGGATGATAAATGGTATACTCCCCAATAAGATGAACTCTCATGCATACCTTGATACGAGAATGTGTCGTGAGTGGATGAACACCGGTCGGTAAGTATAAATCATACCTTAAATGTATCTCATTGTATTATGATTACACTTGATTGTTGAGTTTAAGTGGATAACAATATCGGTAATTGTGGTAGAATACTTATCCACTTCTGTAAAAGAATTTTAAAAGGAAATGTGTTTTGACAAAAGACCGCAAGCTGATATGATTCTCTTCGCCAGAAACTCGCAAAAATATTGTGTGTTTGTACATATTTATTTACTGCTTTATTTTTTTATTGTCTTATTTTAAACAGTTTTTGTCGTTTGGTGCATATCAGCACGACATTAGCGGTGATATCGTTTGATAACATTCAAAGGATATTAAAATTGTTGTCTTTTATTTTATCAAAACTTAAAATCCAAAAAGATTTTCAATTTAATCTTATTTTTGATTAACTGATGTTGGTGCTCGATCCGATACCTGGCAAGCCGAGATACTTCATAAAACTAACCTTTGCAGAACTTCATAACGGACAATTTTTCAAAATGGTCAATTCTGAAAACCTCTAAATTTTTGAAGGGTTTGAATTGGAAATTCCCAAAATCCAAAGTGTTGGTGGAAATCTGATCCTTCGAGGAAGCAATGGCCCTCGAAAGATCAGATGGTCAATGAAAGTCAATCATCTCAGTCGAAAGATGAATTGGTCAACGAAGGATTTGACCAATTTGATCTTTCGAGCTGATCAGACCTTGTTGAAAGATGGATAAGGTTGAAAGATATCCTTCGAGGATTCCCACAAATATCTGGTATCCTTCGATCCAGATCTTTCAAATATCTGGTATCTTTCGATCCAAATATGGATCCTTCGACCCAAAGCTGATCTTTCGAAACACCTTTTCATCTTTCGAAAGGTCATTGATCCTTCGAGACGGTTCGACTTTCGAGGTCAGAGTATAAAAAGTGGTCATCTTCTTCATTTCAACATAACTGTTCAAAATTTCATCACACAAAACCCTCTGATTGTACCGAAACTCTGCCAAAATCAAAACAAGTTAAGATCAGGATCTTTATATAACATTCACGGTAGGATAATCATAATCATCTTAACATACAACGACTCAAACATCAACATGATCATGTGTTCTTATTTTTCTAATTTTTATTTCTATGATAGGATAAAATGTGAAATGTGAATATGTTGTAAATGGGTCAGTGGTAGATTTTGATGATCATATGGTTTTCTTTTGATCTGTTTCTTTGTGTTCAGATATTTGATTTGAATCTTGATGTCAAGGGTTTTGGATTTTGTTTAAACAGAGTCTTGTTTGGGTGTTTGGTTTAAATCAGTGGATGTGTATGGATTTGTATCCGGGGTTGGGTTTAGTGTTCGAGTTGGTTATGAGACTGATGTGGTTAAACGGATTAATGTTGATGCTTGAATGTTTTGAAACCTACTTAAAACAATCTTAAAAATCCCCACCGGAAAATATTCTGATGAACTGTGTTGCCGGAAATCAACACGAAGGATGTTGATTCTCAACTTCGAAAGATGTGTTGCAAAATATCTTTCGAATTGAGACTCGAAAGATGTTAAGTTTATCGAAGGATTCATCCTTCGATTGATCAGACCTTTCGAATGATCAAGATATCTTTCAAATTTATGATCTTTCGAAAGATGATCCTTCGATAAGGAATTTTATCCTTCGAGGAAAGTAACATCTTTCGAACAGTCTGTCATCCTTCGAGCCATGTTTCAATCCTTCGATGGCTAAATGGCATCCTTCAAGGATTCAACACTTAGAAATTTTTCAAGAAATTGAAATTTTTCTAAGTGTGAAATCCTTGTTGACTGTTTGACTGTTTTCTCACTACGTGTCACTGTTTTGATGTACAGAAATGGCACCGAAAGTGAGGAAGGAACGGGCAAAGCCAACGAAGAAAGAAAAATCTGAGGTTGAATCTATGTCTGAACCTAGACATAACATGGCCGCTTATCTTCAACCAGAAGGCAAAATCAGTCCGGAATTCACGGGAATAATGGAGTATCTTCATCGCGCTCGTATCAACTATGCAATCACTACACAGCACACTGCTTATCAGTCTCATATCAAGGAGTTCTGGAATTCGGCTGTGGTTGAAACAGTGGATAACAAGGAAGTGATTAGTGGATCAGTTGCTGAGAAACCCGTGGTGATTACAGAGAACACCATCAGAGCACGTTTGCAACTAGGAGATCAACCAGAAGATTCTACTTCTATTGATTTACAATGTCAGCGGAGCTTACTGATGAGGCTACGGTACAGCGATAACGTTCTTGCAAATCAGATCAACAAAGGGTTTATGCCGCTTCGATACAAGTTCTTATTGCATATCCTTATTCACTGCCTGAGCAACAAACGATCTGGATATGATCTGTCGCCGATTGAATTAACGGGATTGTTTACGGCTTTGATTCTGAACAAGCCGTTCAACATATCACGTTATATTTTCGACAATCTGAAAGAAAATGCTCGAAGGCCACTCCCGTCAGCAACCCAACGAACATCTACCAAGTTTTGGCTATATCCTAGATTTCTGCAGATGATGATTGATGATCAGATTCCTGATCTTCCAAAGGCTGAGGCAGATGTTCTACCTGTCAATCCTATGAACGAGCGTACACTCCTGATCTTAAATCCATGTCCAAGTATAAGGAATCGGATCCAATTAGAAAGCTTATTGGTCATCTCGATGTTCCGACTTACGAGGCACCGCAGAACAACAAATGGCGTCGAGATGCGAGTGATTCTGATGATGAAGAGCCAAGGTTAATCGCTTTGGCTAACACGCAGCTCGGGGCTAAGCACGGAATCAAAGCATCAAGCAAGAGATCTGCTGGCAGTTCTAGTGCTGCAGCACATGTTGAAGTTGATGTTAATGTTGCTGCGTAAGAAGTTCAGGGTGTATTCATCGAATCTGATGTCCGTAGTAATGTGGTTAGTTCTACGGCTGGTGAGACTGGTGGTACTGTAGTTGGTGAGACAGGCGGTAGTGCAGGTGGAGATGGTGGTCCTGCAAGTCAGTTAGGCGATGCTGCAACTGACAAAGGCAAAGGAAAGGTAGATGAGCCGAGGAGACTGGTGGATGAAAGTAGTCCGTCTTCTGAAGATGAAGGCGGTTCTGGTAATGATGGTTCGTCTTCTGAGGATGATAATCCTCCTCCACCAGGGATGCGAAAGGTCTATGATAATCGCGGGAATCTCCGTGGTCTTGAACGAATAGAGAAGACGGCTAGAACCGGAGAATCTGACAAAGATGAGGATTATATCCCTGCCGCTCCTGGTTTGATTAGAAAAAGGAAAGCAAAACGACAGGGTATTCGTGCTTCAAAGAAAACTGCTGGTGATGCTCCTATTCCTGTTTCTATTCAGCATTCAACGGCTCCAGAGCAACAGCTACCTCCTGTTAGTGATCAATTGACTGCATCAGAGATGCTGGAGCTGATGTCTTCTTCTCAGACGTCTTCTGGGACGCGCACGGTGACTGTTGATCAACAGCCGCCTGCAACTCCCGTCTCAGGTACACATGTACGACCTCCTCTTGTTATTACTGGTCCAACAGGTGCTTCTGGTCAGGCTGGTCAGTCTGGCTCCTCAGGACCTGAGCCTTCATGGCCGACTCTGGCAGAAACTTTGTCTGTCTTATCTGAAGCTGAAAAGATTCAATTCCTGATCGAACAAGTCAGTGAATTGGGTTCCATAGTCGGTCGGCATACTAGAACGATTGAAGAGTATCGTGTGCAGCGAACACAGGATGTGGTGGCACACAACACGCTAGTCTCAATTGTTAATGCTCAGAATCTCAAGATAAAGGAACAGGCCCTAGAGATTGAAAGGCTGAAAGAAGCGAACAGGGCTCGTGATAGGGAGGTCGAAATAATGAAAGGGCATAGTACTGTGTTAGAGAATGAGGCAAAAGCGTTAAGGCAGAAGCATGAAGAGCTGTCAGAGCGCTATAAAAATCGCGATGATCGATTAATAGAAGGCTTCAAGCCTGTTCAAGCAAATTTCAAGAAGTTGGAACACAAAGTAGGTACGCTGTGGAATGAAAGGTGCAAAGCATTAGACATCGTTCCCTCAAAGCGTGGCGATGACAAAGACGATGATGCAGCAAATCCTGATCAACCAGCTGCCTCAGGTTCCGGTGCAACTGCATCCGGTGTTGCAGGTGGGTCTGATACATCTCAAGCTGCTCCTACTGCTCCTCCAACAGCTACTACTGGTCCTTCTGAGCAGACAGAAACGCTAGAAACTTCGACAGGGCTTGAGCATGTTAGTCTGGAACCAGAAGCGTTTGCAGATCTCCCTGAATCCTCAGCGGTTCATCAGTATCATCCAGTCACGGGTGAACTGTTAGAAGAGGGAGAACATGTTACCGAAATGTCTGATGAACGGGTACTGGCTCTGAAGGAATTGGATGAAGTTGATGTGAACATGATCGATGCTACTCCGTTGGTTCCGGACCAAACCGATTTCTCTACAATTGATGAAATCTTCATCGGTTCGGATCCGGAACGTCCTGTCTATGTTGGGCAAGATAATGAGGAGTTTAATGCTCTTGATGATGAGTATGTGGCAGAAAAGACAGCAGAATTTGCCAATCTTTCTACAGATTCTCCTACAGCTCAAGAAAACCGTGAGAAGACAGTGAACGAATGGCGAGCGGATTTCCTAGCTAGGAATCCTCCTCCGCTCGCTCCGTTGGATCAGGTCAATTACATGAGTCTGGAAAAGAATCAGGCTCGAGGTCGTATTATTAGTTGGATGTTCATTAAGGAGCTTCACTGCATGGTCGTGAAACGAGAATGCGGTCTTCAGTACTTCAGGTCTCTTCTCAGCATTCTGTCACTTCTTTACTATGATGTTGCAGTTTTGGCTCAACTTAATGTTATTAGTCGAGTCGAAGACAAGATGGTGGATCTGTTTGCAAAGAAAATCAGGTTGGAAAGAAGAAGGGGATGGAAGGACCCGCTATACAAGCCGCAGTTTCCTCGATACGAGCAGATCATATTTACACTTGATCCAGATACAAACACTGCTCGTTATCGACTGGTTTATGATCCTCCAAAGTTGATGAAGAAGATACCTTTGTTGAAAATGAAGACGGATTTTCTGGGGAATTTTCGTTGCTGGGTTTATGACGCGGATACTGGAGAAGCCGTGATCTTATTCCGAGATAGTCAAGAGAACTTTCGAATAATAGATCCGATGTGGATTACTAACATGTCCAGGTCGGATATTATTATTCTTAAGGATCACGAGATCAACTACCTGGTTAGAGATCGTGAACAAGCAATGAAGTTTCAGAAGATGGCCTTGTACTGCTTCAATCTACTGGTTAATGCGGGAAGTGCATGGTCATCGCATCACTTGACAGTTGAAAGGACGTCCGAGACTTAAAGACACGAAGATCGAGACAAAGCTACAGCCAAGGGGGAGTTTGTTGGTGCACTTGTGTCTGTACTTTGTCTGTATTTTGTAATGATATAAAACGATGTCTTTGTTAGTCTTGTTTACGTCTTTTGTTGGTTTGTATATGTGTTTGAATGTAAGTTTGACCAAGTCAACCATCCTCCTGGTTTGACTTGGCCAAATAGTCAACACTTAGGTTGTAACATATGTTGTGTCGAAGGATGTCATCGAAGGATTGTTTATATCCTTCGATGACCTCGAAGGATAACCTTCGATGGATACAAATGGACCTCGAAGGATATACCATCCTTCGAGGTATATGTTGATCCTTCGGTGGGTTTCTGGTTGATAGATGATCTTTCGACCAGGCATTCTGATCCTTCGACATATCAATCTGTTATGGGTATATATACCCATGTAATGGTTCACTTCACAGTTGGACATCAGTTAGACATCCGATAGAGTTGTATGTGAGTGAACCAAGTCTTGTAGAGAGTATTTTCAGTTTGGTCAAGGGCTGTAACCGTGTCCACTGAAATACAAGAGAAAACTTTGATATCTCGTGTGTCTACCTTTCTCTTTGTAGCTTGTGTTCTCATATAAACTACCGGTTTGCATTCTAGCTTGGATTCCGCACTTGCTAGTGTGTTAAACATAACAAGGATAAGGTTTAACCTCGATGTAACGCCCTACGTTTTCAAACATCCTACATTTAGAAACCCTACGTGAAATTCTATCTTTGGAAATCTTGTGTTCTTATAACCATTCTTTCATCGTAATCGTTATAAAATACGGAACTTGCTTCGTAAATAAAACTTGTACATTACACTTTTTACCTAGTTAAATCATGTTTTATTTCATATTTCACCTTGTTACAAGTTAGGGGAAACATTGTTGCATATTATTACACAACTTAATTAACAAAATTACTCATTATAATGTTTTAAAAAAATAAAAAAAATAAAGAAATATGGCAGCCCAATTCAGCAAAATTCAGCCCCATATAGTTGGGTTTTGTGGGCTAGTTTCAAGGTGTAACCCCTTCTAAACACTTCCAAAGCCCAACCCATTGAAACACTAATCCTTCCCCCTATAAATACCACTTATAACCAGCCTCCCTACCACTTTTGCAACCCTAAAAACTCACAAAACATCCACCAAACCGTAGCTGAAAGCAAGGGTTCGAGTAGATTGACACCCCTTCACGAAAATGAGCATAACTCACTCAATTCTTATCCGATTCACTCGATTCTTTTTCCTACTTGCTTGTATAATCATGGGGTTCGATTCCTAGACTTCTCCTTGGAGAAATCAGACCTGGAAATGCCCCGAAATCGTCCATAAACTTTCTGTTTGTTTTTATGTTCATCAAAAACTTGTTTAAACCTATGTAACTTGTGTTCAACACATCTCATACCTATGTCCTAATGCTTACAACTTATCCCATGGTTGGTTAAGCTTAAAAACAAGGTTGAGACATTTAAAATCAGAGGATTAAACCTCATAAACTTGGTGTTTTGTTTAGGGTTTCAACCCACAAATCATGTCAAACATAGCCTTTGATACATGAGTGATTATGGAACAACTTGGGTTGTCCTACATACAATCCTCACATGATTTGATGATTTCTCAATAGTTAGGTTGTTTATGTTATTGTGCAAATCCTAGTTCGTGACCCTCCTTGGTTGTTGTTACACCAAGTGAAGTGGTGAACATTCAAGGGGTTCCTAAATGGAAGCATGTCCTTCCTACCCCATACATGACATCTATGATAACACGAGGTGCCTAAATGAAGATTCTAATCTTCTACCTCCTACTTGAATTATTGGACTAAATAATATGTAGTACTTAACCTAGATATATATATACACTCATTCGAACCTTTAATATTGAACTCATGTTTATATGTTAAAGTAGTAGAACATCACCTAAGACCTAAACCTTGTTGTGATTCTTACGGGTGTTCAACTCATGAAAATATTATCATAACCCTTGTGGTTACCAAGTGTCATACAAGTGTTATGGGTTAAGGATGATTACTTTCACATGCTATTCTCATATCTTACTTTTATGTTGTTTTTAAATACCGAATCTCGACTCTAAGCATACATGAACTTTAACCCTACACATTCAACCTTCTAACCTCATCAACTCGTCAACAATTGGATAATCGGAAAACATATGCAAACTTTGTGAGTATACTCGTACTTTTCCCCTTTTACTTTTACCACTTTTGGGGTGTAACATGTTTACCTATTGAAACTTACACATGAACTTTTGTCTAAACACACGAACATTCCTATAACAATGCTTGTATATGTGATGGCTTGATACTTTAAATTTGGGTGATTCTTATGTGTTGAACTTATCATTAACTTCGTACGAGCCAAACCTTGACATATGTAGCGCTATAGGATTAACGACCCGCCTCTACTGAAACTTTGGTTATGTCATGAGCAAGTTGCGTTTTCTTGGTTTGATATGTTATACACATGCCATATTTAATGTTTATCTTGAATCGCATGCTTGCTATGAGGAATTGTTCACATTTTTATCTTATGCTATGTATGTACCAAACTTGTATACTCGCCTTTGCTTTTGCATTGAATTATTTTAAACATGTTACAGGTTGATGAGGACGATGCTAAGAAAAGAAATAGCGTTGATGCCTAGATACACATATAGATGTTAGGGTTTAATATGTTGTATCAAATTTTGTTATGTTATCATGTTGTTTCGTTAAACTTGTTGTATTTGAATTTCTTGTAATGTTGACTATTTGAAGTTATGAAATGAAATGAAATTTGGATTTTCTAAATATTGTCACAAATAGCGTTATGATGTCTCTAGCAATCTTCACACTTCGTCTCATCCCGATGTTTCCGCCATTGGTTGGGTGTGACACTCGACCTCCGGGGGACCTACAATTTACTAACAAGTGTTTGATAAACAAGATGATGAACTATATCCCTAAATTTAATGATGATTCTCAAGTGGTAAAAACAAACTTATTTTCCGGAAAAATCATTTTGATTAAAACAAACTTAAGTGTTTTAAAATCTAAATGAGAAAATAGTTTGTTGAAAGGGGGAGTTCTGATTGTTTATGCCTAAGTAAATGGCGAATTGATGCGATTCAAGATTGGTTGTCAACTTACTGTATTGTTTTATGTTTCAAGTGGGTCAAGAGTATAGTCGTGTTTTCAATTTTTCTTTAATGTGTTTGCATTTTAGGGGGAGTTGAAATTTTCAGAAAATCCAAAAACATTAATTTTTTTTTTTTTGAAAAAGCCAAAAACATGATAAAACAAAATTGAGTTTTGTTATAAAAAGAGGAAATGACAGTACATCAGTGGACTGTCACAACATGCTAAAGATATGGAAAAATAAAATGTGATAAACAATCTTACTGTGGATGTGTCAGTAGATTTTTGCACATTTAGTAAATTGTGACGAGATATAAACCTAAGCAAGTTTGAATGAAGCTTATTCTGTGGGTAACAACTTCTTGGATATATAGGTAACCCCTGAAATCTTGTTTGAAAGGTCCCTTATTTTGAGATACTAGGTCTTTATGCTCAGTGATATCTGGGGTATTATCCCGGGACTTCTGCTGTATGGAAATACTGACCTAGTCCCCGGATAATGCTTTCTACAAATGCTTTGAAATATAAGCTCGCCCTCAGCAATCTAATTAAACAATAAAATTGATAGTCATTGCTGTTGTAACAAAAGATCCTCTAAAGGGGACACACCAAAAGTCGAAACCGTCATCTCTTTGCGTATACGGAAGTATCGACCTGAGCTCTCACGGCCCTCACAATTAACCCCTGAACAGATATCATCTGTGGTATACTCACCTGTAAGACTGAATATTGGGATCTGGATACGGGAGTATATTCAAGTAGTGGGACACACAAATAAGTTTAAGTATCTAAGACATTAATCTCGTATCTCGAAGCAATTGAGCTTTGTGTGAAAATTTAAGTGGACAAATATACTGACAATCTAGGTGAATTGTTTAGAGCTTAAAATGTAATCAAGCTTAACGGTGTTGGTGACTAGTCTCATAAACTGATATGATCCTCCTACACAAACTCACAAAAATATTGTCTGTAAATATTTCTTTTCTGTATTTTATTTTTCTTAGTTTAAAAAATCCAAAAAGATTTTCAAGGTGTTTTAGCATAAATTTTTTTTTGAAAACTTCAAAAAGATTTTCGACAACTGATATTGAAAAGCTGATTTTCAAAATTTCGAGGGATAAACATGATGAGCAAAATTTGAGGGAGAGCATATATTTTGTAACTAAATGTTTTCAAAATTTAATCTGTCAATTGGTTCATCAAAAATCTTTGTTTGATCTGAGGGAGAGTTGGTATTGGTGCATATCTCTATAGTTAAATCATGAGAAACTTACTGTGAGATAGAGTTTTTGCAGGATAAGTATAAGCTAGTTTACCAATCCTGAGCAGGACTAGAGCCAAGTTTCGATCCTGAAATCAAAGCTGTATGTCTAAAGAGCCAGGTTATTCAATTCTGAGAAGCTTATGAGAGCAAGGTTTTGACACCTGAGGACTCTGTGGATAGAGCATGTGCCAGGTTGTGATTCTATAGAAAAAGCTTGAGCCAGGATAGCAATCATGGACAAAGTGTGAAAGCCAGACAATGATCCTGAAGCAGATGATGCTGAAGAACTAAAGGAATGCCAGAACATTGTTAAGGGGAGTTTGTTGGTGAAAGAAAAGAGAGAGTGAAGCCCAGAGGCTGATCAAGACTGAAGTTTTGTCAAGACTCGACACGGTCAGACTCGTCAACATCTGAGGGGGAGTCTGTTAGTGCATGCATCTGTCGACTTCGTCTTGTATCGAGTCTTAGATTTCATTGTATAGATTAGGGCTCGTGTTACGAGAAAATAGGTAAGTTTAGGTTGTAAGAAGCTGATTTCGCTCCTGGAGGATGATTTCGCTCCAAATGTCAGTTTGCTGATTTCGGACAAAATCACATTATGCTGATTTCGCTCCTAATGTGTCTGTGTCATTCTGGGCGAAATCAGAACCATATATACAGGGTGTTTTAGAGCGAAATCAGTAGTCATTGCCTTGTATTCCATACCGAAGTGCTGTCGGTGTGAAGACTGAGTGTATTTGCGTTCAAATTAATACAATCAGTGTTAAAAGTGAAGACTTAGCTGTTCCTAACTCTGTTTCTTGTTTTCCGCACCTGAAACAGAGTAAAACTCCTCTGAACGACACAATCAGATCAGTCGATCGATCCTACAATTTACATATAACTTGGCTAACTGTTCCATACTGAAAGTTACCTTCATTGATAGGAAATGAGCTGACTTAGTTAGCCTGTCTACAATCACCCAGATTGTATCATTACCTTTTCTTGTTTTGGGTATTTTGGTAACAAAATCCATTGTTATCAATTCCCATTTCCAAACTGGCATTTCTTACTGCTGCAATAAACCTGAGGGTTTCTGGTGTTCGGCTTTGACTTGTGAATAAGTTAAACATTGGGAAACATAAGCTTCTTTATCCTTTTTCATTCCTATCCACCAAAAATTCTTTCTTAAGTCCTGATACATTTTATCACTTCCAAGATGCATTGTATACTTAGACTTATGGGCTTCTTCTAATATATGGTGGCGTAGGTTTCCTAATTTGGGTATCCACATTCTTTTCTTATGGAATCTCCAAATTCCATTGGTTCCTTGTTCTAATTCCTTAATCATTCCTTTTAATTTTTCAGTATCATTTTTGATTACTGATTCTTGTGCTTCTCTAATCTGATCATTTAAATCTACTTGTAGATTTAATTTAAGAGAACATACTCTTTTTGGCTTTTCATGATACTTTCTACTTAAAGCATCCGCTACTACATTAGCCTTTCCTGCATAATACTGGATATTACAATCATAGTCACTAAGTAATTCCATCCAGCGTCTCTGCCTCATATTCAACTCTTTTTGCCCGAAGACATACCTTAAACTCTTATGATTGGTGAAAATGGTAAACTTACTACCGTAAAGGTAATGTCTCCAAATCTTAAGGGCAAAAATTATGGCTCCTAATTCTAGATCATGGGTTGAATAATTCTCTTCGTGATTCTTAAGTTGCCTAGATGCATAAGCTATAACCTTTTGACTTTGCATCAACACACATCCATAACCTAATTTAGAAGCGTCACAATAGACTACAAAGTCTTCAGTTCTTTCTGGTAACGCTAGTATGGGTGCTTTGGTTAGTCTTTGCTTAAGAATTCTAAAGGCTTCTTCTTGTTTTGGTCCCCATTCAAACTTAACAGATTTACAGGTTAGCTTAGTTAAGGGAATGGCTATTCTAGAAAAATCTTGAATAGATCTTCTATAGTAACCGGCCAATCCTAAGAAACTTCTAACCACGGTTGGTGACATAGGGGTTTTCCATTTGGTAATTGCCTCGATCTTGGTGGGATCCACATGAATTCCTTCATGATTGTCTAAATGTCCAAGAAACTGTACCTGTTCTAACTAAAACTCGCACTTTGAAAACTTTGCATAAAGCTTTTCTTTCCTTAATAAACTTAGAAATGCATGCAAATGCTTTGCATGTTCTTCTTTACTCTTAGAGTAAATGAGAATATCATCTATAAAGACAATTATGAATTTATCCAAATATGGCTTACATATTCGGTTCATCATGTCCATAAATGCGGCTGGGGCATTGGTTAAACCAAATGGCATGACAGTAAATTCATAATGGCCATACGTTGTTCTAAAAGCGGTCTTAAGAATGTCCTCTTCCTATACCTTTAATTGATGATATCCTGACCGTAAATCGATTTTAGGGAAAAATCGAGCTCCTTGCAATTGATCGAACAGATCATCAATCCTTGGTAATGGATACCGATTTTTAATCGTGATCTTGTTCAATTCACGGTAATCAATGCACATACGCATAGATCCGTCTTTCTTTTTAACGAATAAGATTAGTGCTCCCCATGGTGATAAACTTGGCTGTATGAATCCTTTCTCCAATAATTCGTCCAATTGTTTCTTCAGTTCCTGCATTTCTGCGGGTGCCAAACGGTAAGGTGTTTTGGCAATTGGTGCTGTCCCTGGTAGCAGATGGATTCTGAATTCAACTTCCCTGTATGGAGGTAGTCCAGGTAATTCTTCTGGAAATACATCTGAAAACTGAGATACTACTGGAGTATCTTTCAGTTCTTTTCCTTTAGTGTTAGTGATTATGGAAATCAAATACACTAAAGACCCTTTTCTTATATAACTTGTTGTTTTCATCACAGAGATGAATTTCGTGGATCTAGATGGTTTATCTCCTTTAATTGTGATCTTTTCACCCCTTGGTGAATTTACTTGAATCGACTTTTGATCACATAAAATACTGGCTTTATTGGCTATTAACCAATCCATTCCTAATACAATATCAAATCCTGCCAGATTCATTGGATAAAGGTTTGCAATAAACTTTTGTTTAAAAATACTATTCTTGCTCCCTGCAAGATTTCAGAAATCTTAATGGTTTCTCCATTTGCTGTCTCTACTAGACATTCTTGTGGGAGTTTAGTTAATGGTTGATTGAGAAGTTTGCAAAATGAAGTATTAATAAAACTTTGGTTCGCACCAGAGTCAAATAATACTTTAGTAAGAACATCATTAACTAAAAACGTACTGGCTATCACGTCCGGAATCATCGTGGCTTCATCTGCCGTCAGAACAAATGCTCTAGCATTTTTGGTAGTCTTATTGTCCATGGCTGGAACTAGTTTCGGAGAGTTCGGCTTGATGTGGCCTTTTTCTCCATAGTTGAAGCACATCCCATTATTAGGTTTCCTCCTGCAATCTTCTTCCTTGTGTCCTGGTATTTTGCAGAAATTGTAGTAAGTGGAGCATTTTCCCGAATGCTTTTTCTTGCAAGCCTTGCAGTAGGGTGCAGAGGTAGAACCTACATTTTTCCCACGATTGGAATTTCCATAACGAAATTCTTGGGTAAGCCTTTGAGCTAGGTTCCTTCTCTGGTGTTCTTATCGTGTACGCACTAACTCATCAGTCAAGGTATTTGCTAGTTCTACAGCTTCCTCTATGGTTTGGGTCTAGCTGCATTTACTACATGCCTAATCTCCCCAATTAATCCCCAGATGTAACGGGAGATTAATACTGGTTCAGGTGATGCAAGGGTTGGCACTATTCTAGCATATTCAAAGAATAATGTAGTGTACCCCTTACTACCTACTCCAGTCATCCTAAGGTTTAAGAACTTATTTGCTATCTGTTCTTTTTCATTGGGAGGGCAGAATTTCCTTTCCACCATATTCTTAAATTCCTCCCATTGCATATTGTAAACCCTGTCACTTCCCCTAGACTGGAGGATAGTGTTCCACTATTCTAAGGCCGAATTCTTAAACAGATTATCCTCTTCCGCACATTTGCTTATTTTTAAGACAGCCTCAGTCTTTTCTATCCAGCGTAGAGTTGCAATGGGTCCTTCATTGCCCGAGAATTCTATTGGTTTGCAGGACCAGAATTCCTTGTAAGAACAACCATAAGACATGGTTCTTCTTCTTTTGGGAATGGGCACTTGAAGTACGGGTCCATTGTTTACGCTGTGATCTGGTTCAGTTGGTTGCTTACTGCCCTTGTTACTTTTATTATCAGCTTCCTTAACAGTTTGAATAATAAATGACATTGCATCTATGATTCCTTGTGCCACTATGTGTTGGATGGCACTATTATCCACTTGATTTCCATTGTTATTGTTGTTCAGGTTATTTGGGTTATTGTCATTCTGGTTATTATCATTCTGGTTTTCCTGCTTCACTTCGTTGTCCATCTGAATTTTAAACATTTACCACATATTAATATCACAAAATAATATTTAATATAACCAATCACACAACATGCGTGTTGATCAAAAAAACGTCGAACATCGCGACTTACTCTTTCTTATAATATAATATGCATCTAATACAAACCGATACTGGAAATTAAAATTACAATACGACTGAAATTGAAATTACACTACTAGTAGGCATCCATAGCTATGATTTAATTTTTTTTTTCAACATACACACATATTATATATTATTATATTATTATTATTACTATCTCTACCATCACCTTCACTGATATGGGTTCATCCAGAACTCCATATTGCGCTCGTCGTACTTCCAGACGAGTCGTGCCTCATCCCCTCTCGCTACTTTCTAAAATGTCTTCTCCGAAAGTTCGGAGCTCTTGCACATTTTCTGCACTCATTGGGGGTGCAGGTGCTGGGACTGGGTTTGGGAACTGGGGCATGGGTTCCTAGTACGGGTATGGATTCTCTAAGATTTCCCTAATGTATTCATCACTATCATAGAAAGGATCTAGAGGGTTCAAACCGGGGTAGGCTGCTAGATTCGGCATGGGTTCATCTTCGGGTATTGGGTATCGTTACTGGTAATCCCTATTGTCATCTAACCATGAGTCGTAGTTTGGGTCTAAGGGATTAGGTGCTGGTACCCTAGGGATTTCCTCTGGGTTGAAATCATGCATTTCGACTTGATTTTCTGGGTTGTTTTCTATTTCCATTGGCTGGTTAGGGAACAGTGGTAGTGCTTGGGGTGCTATCAGTTGTTCCAGGTTAGGGTCGGCGGCTGTGGTTGCTAGGATATGGAAATTGGCTAAACTTCTATTAAGCATATCCTGTGTATCGGCATCTGTCTCTCTTTTAGCGGCTGCTAGGGCTCACTGTTGTTGCAACTTTTTCATTCTTTTCCTATGTTCATGCGCTCCCCTACTGAACCATCCTCTCTTTTTAGGAGGGAATGGCTCTTCAGACTGAGCCTTAAACACGAATATCCCGTTTTCATTATCAGCTGAATACCCTGAGAGGGCAGGCTGTGAAGAGGTGCCTTTGCTCCTAGGCGAGCTGGACAACTGACGATACGCGTCGGAAGGTCCTTGGTCGCTCATAGTGTAAACTAACAAATAGTCAAATAACACACAACAATAAAATACAAATATGCACGTAGTTCCATAATTTATTTCCTAACATATTGAATAATGTCTTGGTGTCAGCAGAACACTTCTGTGGCTGAATCAGTGGCTTAGCTCTGATACCACCTTCTGTCGCAACCCCCGTCCCCTTACAAACCCGGGAACAGGCGGCCGCGGGTAGTTTCGGTGGTATCGGTGCTTATCCATTTTGGCAGCGGAAATTTCATCAGGCCCGTAGTTAGGAAATATTTTATCAGAGTAAAATACCACATTTTCATAATGTTAAACATGTGGGAAAAATCCCAAGTTTTAAGAACACACATTTTCATATGGATACACCTATTTTATTTAATAAAAACATCTCTTTATTTTAGGTAACTTTATAGCCACTTTTCCAAGCCTTCAGTGCTGTCCAGCTGGCTTCTATTTGGCTTTCACAATTTGTTACCTGAAACGCGTTTAAAAACATTTTGTCAGTGGGAAATACTGGTGAGTGAATCTCAGTTTAATCAAGTTTAGTAAAACCATTGTACAGTATTCAGGGCGGCTGCGCAATTACATTTGTTTCCATCTATTCAATTACCACCCACGGTACTGTCAACCCGACTTGTGGTCATGTTACTCCTCGCAAGGTACTAACAAATTTTGTATACAAACCCCCAACATACCGACGATAATTGTAGAATACAAATACTCAATAACTGTTTAATGTAATTTAATTTAGGTGAGGTTTTGTAAAAACAGTTAACAAAAAGGAGATTACTCACATTGTTGTCTTAGGTTTTCCTTTAGGGTTTCCTGGTAATTATCTATTAAATACAGAAATGCACACACGTTAGTATAATAACCCAATATTTACATTAGTAATACCCTCCCCGAGACGACATTCCAACGACTACGTCGGGCAGAACCTCGACAGCCGTTACAGAACCCTGGATCAATCGGGCAGCGTATCTATTACGTAACCGGGGTTATGATACTTACAACGGTGCATAACTTTGTTATTTAGGGGGTATTATACCCGGAGATTATGCCTATTATGCATAAATATTGAGAGAGAAAAAGAAATTGAGCAAGTTCGACTGAATACTGAAGGCCTCTATTTATAAGCGACCTTTCGTCTTCTCTCGCGGCCCGCGTACTAGGCTGGGTAGGCCCTAGCCTGGCCCAGTCATCGAACTAGCTTTGCCACGAGCCCGACACGTGGCGGCACCGGGTTAAGCCTGGTGGCCTATCTGTCGTGGCCCGCGTAAGAGGTAGCCAAGGGCTACGCGGCCCGCGAGCGATATTAAAACTTTGTTTTTATTTAATTTTTAATTATATAATTTATTCGGGGCCCGGTTTTTGCATACGGGGTATGGTTTAGGTCATATAATGACATTTAAAATATATTAGGGTGTCGAAAATAATTAGGAGGGTTGTTATACATAGTGTTCCTAGGCTGCAGCCATCCAAAAAGCAGTTTTATATGCGATCATTCTACACGCGCCTTCTTTGAGGAGCTGCTTAATTCTGCAGTGGTAAGGAAAAAACACATTAGAACGATTCGAGCTATACAACTGTGGGTGCATACCCACCATTAGTCTGATTATTATTAGGTTTTTTGTTAATGCTAGCATATTAAACTCAAAAAAACAATATATAATAGGAATATGACCCAATTTAATGAACTATTTTGTGAGTAGGGTGAAAGATTTTTCCCGCTATTCTTGTTTCTCCCCCAAATGATTAATTTTTTTAACGGCTGATTTTGTTAAAACAAAACAAGCTAGCAAGAAGCTAGATGAAAGAAAGATTACAAAACATTGAAGCTACACCAATCTGACCATTCTAACGAGTACATTTTTGCTCTATTTTTTACCCAAAGAAAGCTTGTGGATTTGATTTCAGCAAAGATTCTTGAGATATCCACTCGATTACCGTAGAAGATAGTATCGTTGCGTTGTTTCCATAAGCTCCAGCATGAAGTTAAGATGATAGCTTGGACCATTTTCTTCATTGCAGCTGGACCGGTGATATTCTGGTGGACTCGAAGCAGATCTTCCGATGTGAAAGCATATATAGGAGGGATTTTGAGCCAACTGGAAACCATCTCCCACACAACCGAGCTAACAAAGCATTCTGCAAAAAGATGAGAGGTTGATTCATCTTTGTCTCCGCAAAGTGGGCAGCGGATAGATGCCATGTTAATATTCCGATGTGCAAGAGCAACTCTGGTAGGAAGCCTGTCAAGAGCCAATCGCCACCCGAAGATGTTAACTTTGCGTGGAACCCAATTATTCCATACAAAACTGTTGGGAATGTGCTGTTGAAGCGAGCTAGAAAGAAGTTTTTTAACCGATTTTACCGAGAATGCTCCTGAGAGTCCGAGGACCATGACCATGTGTCTTTGGACAGTGTTAGAGGTACCTGTGAAACAATGTTTGTGATCTCATATAGTGCACGTTCCTGCTGTGAGAAAGGATCTCGAATCCAGCACCAACTGATTATGTTGGCTGTGTCGTCTTCCCGGCGCTTGAGACGATCTTGGACACTGCATCCTTTGAACTTTTCCAACAAGTAGAGAGTAGGAAATCTTGATTTAAGAGGTGTATTTGAAGCCCATGCCTCAGTCCAAAACAGGACATCGGATCCGATCCCGACCTTGCATTTAAAGAGATTATTAAGGTGTATGTCTTTCTCTCGTAGCGTCGCTTCCTTCTTAATAATATTGTTCCAAACGCCCGATAAACCTTTTTTTGAAGGGAGAAAATTTCCCAACTTTGGGTTGAAATGAAGACAGTTAATAATTAATCTCCAAAGCCGATTGGGTTCTGTTTTGTATCTCCACGCCCATTTTGACAACACTGTAATTCATATTATGTAGTGTACCCAAGCCAAGCCCCCCACATATAATCGGTCGTGTTACTTGATCCCAACGAACCCAATGCATCTTGCTCCTTGTAGCAGTGTCTCCCCACAAGAAATTTCTTCTAATCTTTTCTAATTTATTCAACACATTCCGAGGTGCTTGGTAGAGCGAGAAGTAGTACAGAGGTAATGAATCCAGAACAGAACAGATTTGATTAGCGTGGTCCTACCCCCAATCGATAAGGTATTGGCCTTCCAAAGAGATAGCCTTACTTCGAGTTTCAATGACCGGAGCCTAAGTGTTATATTTGTTCATATTTCCACCAACCTTGAGACCGAAATACATAAAAGGAATGGAGCCAGAATTACACCCAAGCCAATTGGCCATATGATCGCATTCATCCGAGGTGGTTCCCACCCCGTAAAGACATGACTTGAGAAGGTTTATTTTTAATCCCGAGACTAGGAAAAAGCATCTCATTAGTCTTCTTATGTTGATGATGTTTGCTTCCTCCCAAGCACCCAAGAGCATCACGTCATCCGCAAAGATAAGATGTGACACAATGGGGCCATTGTTCGGAAGAGATACCCCTTTAATGATGCTAGCCGAAATGGCACTCGTCATGAAACTTGAGAGGGCTTCCATAGCGAGAATGAATATGAAGGGTGAGAGTGGGTCGCCTTGCCTAACCCGTCTAAAGCATTGAAATTCCTTGGTCGGGGAGCCATTCACAAGGACCGAGGAACGGGATGATGCAAGTATACCGTGAACCCAAAGGATCCATTTTTCGGGGAAGTTCATTTGTCGAAAAACGGACACAATGAAACTCCAACTAATCGTGTCAAATGCCTTTTCAAAGTCAATCTTGAATAGGAAAGCTTTAGCCTTTGCACATTTTATCCAAGAGATGATTTCATTTTTAATAAGTGGCCCATCCAGAATATTTCTATCTGACAGATAAGCCGATTGCTCTTCCGATATTACCGACCCAATGACCATTCTTAGACGGTTCGCTAAGACTTTCGAGATGACTTTACTGATGCATCCAATAAGGTTAATTGGCCGGAAGTCATTTAGGCTTTCCGGGTCATTAACCTTTGGAATAAGAGTAATAAATGAGGAGCTGCATTCTTTTGATAATGTGCCCGTATCATAAAATCGAACCAGAATATTATGAAAGTCCTCCCCCAATAAATCCCAATAGTGCCTAAGAAATGTAAAGTTGAGACCATCCGGCCTAAGGGCCTTGTCTCCACCACAGCCCCAAATTGCATTTTTTTACCTCATTAAAAGAAAAGGGAGAGATTAAGGACATACTCTGCGTGTCTGTGAGTTTTTTGATGTGATGACAAGTGAAATTCGGTCTAGAGGGGGTTGGCTCCACGAATTTATTCTCGAAAAACTTGCGAACCTCATCCTTGATACGTGGGGGATCGACGCACCACTTGCCATCAATAAATAAACCATTCATCCTGCTCCTCGCCACCCTGCTGTTGATAAAACCGTGAAAGAATGTTGAGTTCTCGTCTCCTTCAACTGCCCATTTAACCCGTGATTTTTGATGTAGTTCTTTGAGCCGCGTGTCATTGATTATATTCACTTTATTCTTATGCTCAACATAATCTGCTTTTTTCCCTCCTGACAGGTCACGAGTCACACAGAAGAGGTCCAACCTCTTAATCTCTTCTTCCTCGTTGTTGAGGCATACATTCTCTTCTTTTTTGGTCTTTTTGTTCCATTCTTTAACTGCTCTTTTGATGCACCTTAATTTCTCGGCAAGTGATACATCAGGAGGGCCTGTAAAGTTACAAGAAGCAACCGCAGAACGAACCACAGTATCTAGCCCTGGTTTAGTAAGCCAAGTATTGAAAAATTTGAATGGTATATGTCCAAAATCGTTTGATATGATAGTGAGCATTAACGGACAATGGTCCGAGAGATTCCTCGGAAGAGTCCGTAAAGACGCCGTCGGCCATAGTCCCCAAAATCTGTCACAAACTAACATGCGATCCAGTTTACTCATCTTGTTGCCACCATCCAGCCAACGAGTGAACTTTGAACCATTCATGAGATACTCCACAAAATTTGCTTCGTAAATGAATGAGTTGAAGTCCGCCGCGGGGGCTGGATCGAAATTGCAATTCTTTCTTACATCAGCAGATCTGACTTGGTTGAAATCACCAAGTATGATCCGTATACCTCCCCGTGTCTCTTTTAGTTCTTTAACATGTTCCCATAGTGCTCTTTTGGAGGAGGTAGCTTGCGGAGCATAGATGCTCATTACATTTACTTGTTCGGCAATACCCCTGATAGTGCCGCATACCAACAAGTTGAGTATTCCTGGATCCCATAAACATGCCATACCCCTTAATCTTCCCTCCGAGTTAACCCAATCTGAATCTAACGGAAAATTACCCCAAAATCTTTTGAAATTTATTTTCGATCCATCTGCATACTTAGTTTCCTGGATTACAATGAAGCAAATCCCATGTTCTCTTTTAATTTTCTTAATCCAAGCAGCATTTTGGGCATTGCCCACCCCCCTAATATTAATGGTGAGATAATTCATTGATTCACAGTGTTCTCACCCTCTCCCCTAACAATTTCCTCAATCACATTCATGAAATTCTCGACATGCATACCTGTTGTGCTACCCACCTTGATAGTGGCATTTGTTTCTCCAGGATCACTTGAAAGGTTCTCAACAGTATTCGATGTAAGAGACGGGGATATGGCAACCATATGTTCACCCACGGGAGCAGCTTCATTTGTTTGAGACTGGAATAAGGTAGCTGAAGATTGAGGGAGGTTGTTAGATGGATTGACATCAGAATCCCCAGTGTTTCTTCGAGGGTTTATAGAAGTAAAAAGGGGCGAAGAGGGAGGATAATTTGGGATTGTGCGGAGATAATTTGGGTATGGTGGAAGGGGATAAGAGAAACGAGTAGGAGGTAACACGGGCTCATGTCTGGGCCTTTTAGTGGCTGGTTTCCTTGGGCTGGATCCATTACCCGGAGATAAGTTATTGGGCCTGTTGCTCCTAGATCCCAAACCGGTCTGTTTAGATTTATTAGGGGCTTTATTTGTTGGAGGGGCCCCACCAGCAGCATTCGCATTGAAAGCAGAGTGGGTGGGATCAATAATAGGAACAGTATTTGAAATGTCTTTATTGGGAGGTGTTTGCGCCGCCTTGTTATTTTTTCCCCAATGCACGTATCGTTTCCCATGCATGACTTTTGGACTGTCTGAGGAGTCTCCTCATCTTCTCCGGTAAAACCTCCATTGTTGGGCTTTTCTGTTGTATCCACCAGAACTGTAATACCTTCGTCAGGTTCTTCCGATCCAGTCTGTTGATATTGTATGGGGCCGCCAGTGCTACCAATCAAGAAATCAGGAACCCAGTCCCTCATGACCTCCGAAATCCAGACTCCGTGTTCAATCCCGTGCTAGCTGATAGTTAAGTATTCTTCAACCTTTTTCCTGGAGTTCATAAGGATCCCAACAATTTCGTAAGCCAAATTACAATCTTTATTTACTACCCTTGAAGGCGAGATAACTGCACCAAAGGTGCTGGCGATCATATTAAAAACTTCCCGCTCCCATGCTTGTGTAGGGACCCCGTCAATACGAAGCCAAGCAATCCGGTCTACGAACTTTTCCACCCCATCCCATGGTTTAATCATAGAGAACCATTTTGATTGTTTGTCCTTGTAATGAGTTAAGAAGGCTTCGCAGTGAGTTTTTTGATCAAAAGTCAAGAGTACCCTCAATCCTCCGATATACCTGAGCCCAGTGAGAAACTTGGAAAGATTCCCAGTAATTTCGAGTATGTTGCATAGTATGTTATAAGTTTTTGCTTCAACCATAACCAATACCCCATGCCATTCGTTCATTGTTTTGGACTCGGTATTTGGAAAGGTAATAGTTTTATGCTTACCATTATCCTTCCCCATCAGTGCATCTGAGTAAGATCTGCCCACTCCCGTGTTTGGTCTGTTGTCATTGCCTTTATTGTTAATTATTGGAATCTGAAAAAATGGGTTTGCCCCCATCGGTTTATTTTAACTGTATCCCCCCACCACCATTGGCAGGTTTACCATCCCACCGGAATTTGGCCATGTCTATTGTCAGCTTAGCTCCTTTCATCTTCACCTTGTTAAGAACCTCCAGCATCTTCCCAATGTCTTGAACATTTTCGTATCTCACGAAAGCAAATTTGTTACCTCTTTTGTCTAGTTTCTTTGGTAGGAACACATCGGCAAGTTCACCAAAGACTCTAAACTCATTCCATATTTCTCCTCTGCTACAAAACCCGGGGAGATTCGATACGAAAAAGGTCGTCGCATTTTTAAACTCAAAAAGCTGTTTCTTGGTTTGCTGATATTGATTCTTCTTTTTCCGTCTCCCGGTGGCCTGATTCCATTGCCGGTCATCCTCCTCAGACTGTCCGTACATAGTCTTTTGAAGGAGCAAACGAGTCCCAAGAGGCGAATGAAAGAATCGGGGGGCGATTTAGTATGAAAGGTAATCCCAGATTCAAACCGAAAGGCAAATCAACGTAACCTCGCACACTAAACCACAGTCATCTTCTTTGTCGAGCACTCCTGATGTTTCGTCTGCCGCTTGGGTCCCCGGAAATCTTGTGGGTATGGAGGCAAGTGAACGAAACCCAAGAGGCGAATGGAAGAATCAGATATCAAAATATGATGAAAGGTAAACAGAACCACCACCGGCAGCGGCAACCGGAACCCCGCACACTAATCCGAGAATGTCATCTTCGTCGAGCACACTTGACGATTCGCTTTCCAGAGGAATTTATTAAAGTAGTTTACTTTACATAAGCTTATATGATTGTGTGTAAAAGAAAGGAAAGAAACATAATAATCTTAAAAATTTAATTAGAATCCTTTCTAAACCTTAAAATGGTTCTTTTTTTATTTCCTTGTTACAACTATTATTCAATCACATTAAAGAAGATTTCAAAATACTTTTTTTTTGTTGCAAACATTAAATATTGTTTTAAAATCCTAAATCTTCATTACTACATATTTATATATGTTTTAACCTGTATAATATATGTGTTTCTAAACTAGTCTACACACTAAAGGGGTGATCGCATGATACGGTGAGAAATAGAGATGTAATCAAATGTTAATTGATTGTTTTCTAACTTTAAACGTCAACTGAAGTTATATTGTACTCTTATGTTTCTAGTTTTCATGATCGGATTTGCACTTGGTTTAGATTTAGTTTGCTTTCATAATCAAACAAAACAGTTGGAATTTATTTTTATGATCAAAGAAATGCTAACTACATTGTCCTCGTGGATACGCTACCTTCCCCTAGCTTTTTAAGATAATCAGGTAGACCCAAATTGATTTGGGATGAGAGAATTAGATAGGATTTGCTAGAGTTGCATGTCTATGAGAACATGGTCCATGATAAGAGGGCGTGAAGGCGTATGATTAAAGTTAAGTACGTTTAGAGGAAGGTACAGTTGTGTCTTAGCTTTGGATTAAAGACTTAGATGTTCTTACACTTTAGGTGGACATTACAATTGATTGTGACTATGCATGTCTATATGTTGTGCGTAATGTCATACTTGTTCTTGTTTCTATTACGTTGCTCTTTCATCTTCCCCTTTGATTCTTATGTCTATTTAATTAATATTGTTTTGTTCTCTGCTTTGTTGTTTAGAGTAAGGGGTCTCTAGAAGTAATCTCCCTATCACAAGGGATGGAGGTAAGGTTTGCCTACATCCCACACTCCCTAGCAAGGCTAGAGATGGGCATAATAATCGGTTACAAACCCGACCCGGTATACCCGACTTGGAACCGGTTCTAGTTCCTACCCGCGTTATTGAAGAACCGGTTTCGGGTTAAAAAAACCCGTAGGTTTAAAAAAAAAACTACCTGGTTCCACTTTTTATAAAAAGAAATTGGTCCGTACCCGGAACCAGCTCCTCCATAGCCAATTCCGAGTAGTGCATTAAATTCTTGATGATGTTACCGTTGGAATCGATTCCTAGCCGTTTCAACCAAGCTTTTCATACAACACTAAGTTTTTATTAAAACCGGTTACATTACATGATAACACTAAACATTTATTTAACATAAAACACACTAAATCCTACATTACATAAAACACTAAACATTCAAAGAACCAGTTCCGGATGCTTCACCGGCTTCATTTTTCTTCGGCTTTGTAACCGGACAACGACGATCGGTGTGTTTTTTTAACGTCGAGTTGGTCGTAGCCTTCATGAACTTGCCGCAAGCTTTGCACTGTGCCATCTCGTGGCTATCGCTCATTAAGAACAAATCAAAGTGCTTCCAAACTTAGGGGTTTCTCTTGGTTTCCAAAACCATAACAACCTCATCGTTGCACGCCATAAGTTATGTATTTTTGGAGTAGGTGTAAGTTATGTTTGAAGGTGTAAGCTAGGGGGAGGGATAGGTGTAAGCTATATGCCACTCCCAAGACCCAAACCCGGTACATCTGGGAAGAGGTGGGTGTCGGTGGCCAACTGGACTACCCTAGTTGGTTAGGTGTAAGCTATACATATAGTAGAAACCGATTTTAATGGCCATAAAATCGATTTCTAACGACATTATAGCCGTTGGAATTGATTCCAACTGGTATTGAAGCTTTTTCTGTGAATTACCCGAAGGAATCAGTTACAAGCCTACCCGGAATCGGTTAGTATCGGTTTTAGTATTTATGGTCTAAAACCAGGTAGGGACTGGAACCGGTTCCTACAAGAATCGGTTCCATTCACACTCATTCAAGAACCGGGTACAGTTAGGAACTGGTTCCAGGTATAAAAAAAACCCGATATGCCCATCTCTAAGCAAGGCCGGACCTATAGTATAATTAACCTAGGCTTGGGCCTAGGGCCTCCAGAAAAAAAAATAAGGCTTCCACTTAATAGAAAATTAATATGCTAACTATTTTTTTTGTGGGTAAATGGTTACCCCGGTGAATTTTATAAATCAACAAATTAATACACGAGTGCGCCTGGATGACACACTAGAGCTAGTCTCGACATACCAAGACTAGACCAAACCAAAGAGAAATTCCAACGACGCCAAAACAAACTACCAAACCAAAAACCAGCCTACACAATGGCTAATGAACACAAACAAACGGACAAATTATCTAGCCCGGATCATCATCCATGTTCACCACTTGGGTCTTCCACCTCTCTAGCGTCAAAGGGTTCTTGGAATTCCTGCCCACCTTGAACGACAAAAGTTTTAGTCTGACCGTATGAAGGATAACATTAGCAATCATAGCAGCACTGCGTTGACGTTGAGAAAAGAGTCTGTTGTTCCTCTCCTGCCAAATGAAGTAAGTAGAAGCGGCCACTACCATCTTACTAACAATACTTTGAGCACTCTTTGAACATGTGTTTTGCTCTAACCAACCCATAATTGAGATCCAAGATGCATTAACATTCTCCATATACGCCATATCCTTAACCTGATTCCATACCTGCATAGCGAATGGGCATAGGAAAAAGAGGTGATCACGCGAGTCCTTGTCATGTCTACATAGAGGACAGCACATAAGATTTAGGTTCGTTGCACTTCCTGCATCCCAAACACCCATTCTATCTTGTGTTTTAAGCTTGTTCTTGATTACTAACCACAAATGAAAAGAGTGCCTAGGAATACATTGACCGAACCACACCAGCTCCATCCACGCCACAACATTGTCTCGGTTTCGTATACTATTCCAAACCTCACTCGAGCTAAATTGTTGCTGATGACCTTGATTATCCTTCCAAAACAGCTTATCCCTAGCATTTTGCTCGAGATTAGGAGGACCAAAATTGTTCAAAACAGGGTATAAATCTAACCAAACAATCGGCCACTTCTAAGCACCCAACTCATCTACTATATCCGACACGGTAGAACTCATAGAGAAACCTGCATTATGAATCCTTCTCGGAGTAATAAAGTCACTTAACGGGCTACATTCATACCAATTATCATTCCACGCATTAGCTTGACAGCGATCACCTATAGCATACCATATAAAATGCCGAATCTTAGATCGAATAGCAAGCAATTTCCTACAACCCCAACTCGGGCTACGACGACACGGAAGATCCCAAAAATTCTTGCCTTTAATCCTATAAGAGTGAATCCACCTAACCTATAAAGATTCCCGCTTTGTGATAAGACTCCAAATGTGATTCGTAAGAAGCGCTTTATTCACATCAGAAATACTTCGAATTCCCAAACCTCCCTCATACTTCGGCAAGCAAACTGTTTTCCAAGCCACTTTCGGTTTAGAGACCTGCTTAGAACCTCCACTACACAAAAAATTGCGCATTCGTTTTTCAATATCCTTAACAATACGAGCTGGAAGCAT
Source organism: Helianthus annuus (assembly GCF_002127325.2). Lineage (NCBI taxonomy): Eukaryota > Viridiplantae > Streptophyta > Magnoliopsida > Asterales > Asteraceae > Helianthus > Helianthus annuus. The sequence continues at coordinate 109,931,029 of NC_035447.2, forward strand.
GAAAACAGACGCCCAATAAATATGCATGGCAGACATTACTGACTTAATTAACTGAAGCCTTCCTGCAAATGAAAGAGTCTTAGTCATCCAATTATCTACCCTCTTATTCAGACGATCCACCAAGACTTTGCAATCCTTGTACATCAGCTTAGACGAGATCAGGGGAACCCCAAGGTACCTAACTGGAAGCTCTCCCTCATTAAAAGGCATGAGACTCAAGATTTCCTGCTTAACCAGTTGATCAACACTACCAAAATAAGTTGTGCTTTTATCTAGGTTCGGTTTTAAACCCGAAACCCGAGAAAAAAGACGTAAAGAATCCCTTATGACCTTAACCGAAACCGTGTCAGCATTGATAAAAAGGAACAAATCATCCGCAAATGAGACATTAATGATCTTTTGTTGTTTACACTGAGCATGATATCTGAAAGCTGGATTCAAATCAGCATTTTGGTGTAATAGCAACGACAGAACTTCCACCACCAAAGTGAATAAATATGGAGACATAGGGTCCCCCTGCCTTAAACCCCTTTTACCTTTGAAATATCCACACAAATTACCATTGATACTTAATGAATAGGACACAGAGGTCACACAAGTCATAATCCAGGTCACCATTTTTTGAGGGTAGCCGAAAGCAATCAAGATAGTTTTTAGAAAGGACCAACTAACCGTGTCATAAGCTTTCTGGATGTCAATCTTGAACGCACACTGTGGTTTACCTCTATTAAGATGGTAATTATGCATGAGCTCCTGAGTTAACAGGATATTATCAGAGATCTTTCTACCCGGGACAAAAGCTGATTGGTTTATATTAACCAAGTTCCCCAAGCTGCCCTTAAATCTATCCGTCAAAATCTTGGTAATGCATTTTAAGATAACATTGCAGCACGATATAGGCCTGTATTCCAGAACTGAGCTCGGCGTAGGAACCTTAGGAACCAGCGCAAGTATTGTATGATTCACCTGCTGAAGAAGTTTACCATTTTCAAAGAACTGGAGAATTGCATCTGTCACTTCCTCTCCAACTATCTCCCATGACTTCTTGAAGAATGCCGATGTTTAATATATGCTAACTATTAATATTAGTGCAAACTTATTGTTTAATGTTTATTTGATTCCTTATACAAGCAAACCACTATGTGTTATAGTTGTGTTAGATTTTCTATTGGTTCCAAACACGGATAAAAAAGTATCGTTTACAATAACCAAAGAAGAAAAAAAGGGCCTCAAAATTTCATTTCGCCTTTAGACCTCCAAAATGCTTGCAACGACCCTGCTCCTTAGACCCTACAAATAGCTTTACTATCATGGGATTTATTGGTATGGTTATTGTTGTTGTGGGTCTTTGAATGACCTAATGATTAATGACGATCACTATACGCCAAATCAAACTTCCCCATACTTCCCTTTATTCGATAATCAATGTCAAAGCTCACGCTTTATTAGTGTAGTGACCATCTTTACTTCATGTACTATGTATATGTATATGTATGATCCTTGGAAACCTTACTTCCACTCTCTTTTTAAGTATATATATATATATATGTTCCTATCTCAAACGAACTCTTCCTCTAGATTCCATATCCTTTTCCGTTGATCAAATAATTACTTATATAGAGGCTTACTAAGAGGGATGCATGGAAACTTATAATTAAACCTATAAAAGCATTAGCCGAGATTATAAATATAGGGTTAAGTTATTGTACACATGGGTCTTGACATATAAAATATCCTAAACGTAAGAAGTGAAGGATGAAATTTTTTTTTTGAAAAATTTTCCCTACTTATTAAGCATTTATTTTAGTCTCAGAATCCAAAAAAATCATGATTTTACACTATTAGAGTAATTATGTAATTTTGTAGAGTAATTATAATTACTATACAAAATTACCCTACTACTGGAAAATCATGAATTTTTTTTTTTACATTTTGTAATTAAACGTCATTCTTAAGTAGTAGGGAAAAAAAATTCTCCACTTCTTATATTAAAGTTAAAGGTGTTTTGTATGTTGACATCCATTTATATTTATATGTAATCTTTATACAATAAATAAGTTTATATATATTGATGTGGTTATTTCATATCCCTAACATTCTCTCTGGAGGTCAAGAGTTCAAACTCAGCTTCTTTCCTATTTTTTTAGCATTTTTTGTCGGTCTCATTAAGATGCAAGTGGGATTTATTTATTTATTTTTTTTATGCTAGTGACCACACACATTTCAATTTCAAGGATTCTTAAAAAATGCTCAACCGAATCATTCAAAATCTTAATATTTTGTCCGCTCATGAGAATTATGGAGTTGGTGGTTTGATTTGACTCTCTATTTATTGTTTTTTTTATTAGTTTAATGAATTGGGATTTTGCACAATTGTTAAAACTTCTGATAATTTATTATTATTGTAAATATAATCCTGTTTTTTGTTTGTTTCCCATCCAGTTAAACCATGTGTAGTGGTAATAACTTATAATGCCCCCACCATAGGGCATTATCCGACACGTGACATCTTAGTCAGCGTTGGGGCATTATAGCAAAAGTGGCGTAGTGGGGCATTATGCCAATAACCCCATTCAATCATTAAAAAAAAGAAACAAAGGTGATTGGCTGGTCAAAGGGTTGAAGATTAAAAAAAAATGAAAGAAAAGGCCCCTTACTTGGACCAATCTCATTGGCCACCTGCATGTTCAATTTCATCCCTTCGGCGTTTTATTAAACACGCCTGCATGCAAGATTCCAAATTATAACGCCCAAAAACGCTTGATGTAATGGGGGTAGGGGCGTTTCCGGGCGTTTTTTTTCAATTTTTTTTAAAAAAAACGCCCCACTACGGGTGCTCTTACTGTGATGAACTGATGATTAACCTTTGTTTAATTGTGAGGGGTGGTCATTGCTTAATGGCAAGGAGGCTTAGTTAACTAAAATCATCATATTTTTTTATAAAAGTTAGGTTTTGATTAATATTCTAACTTGACCCGAACCGGAAAATATGTAATTATGTTAATAGTTATTCAAACACCAAATATTAGCGAGTAGTGACACCCTTGAAAAAAATTCCTGGTTCTGAAACCAGGTGTTTCTTGATATTAGCATCGGTGTATTGCCAACACGGTTGTTAAATCCACTTGGTTTTGTTATCTTCTCCTTGAACAATCGTCTTAATTTGCAACAATGCTTTTGTTGTGTATCGTTCAGGGGCGGACACAAATATTGTCCAAGGTGGGCGGGCGCACCCCCGGGGAAAAAAAATTTAGTGCTAAGTTCCGTTGAAAATCTCGTCCGCACCCCTTGGAATTTTTCGTCCGCACCCCTTGGAATTTTTCGACCGCACCCTTGAAATTTTTTGTCCGCACCCCTTAGGTAAAAAGTGTTATCAATTTATAATTTTTTAGTAAACTCTTATGTTTGAAAAAAAAAAATACTACCTAAAATATATAACTTTTAATACCTAACTAACTAAACCCAAATACCCATACCTTTACCCCTTATAATTTTCCTAACTAGCTAGCCCACTAAGTCTTAGCCCATTAACCAAACCCAACAATATTTCAAACTATAATAAAATAATTAAAGCCCAAAACCTTTAGAAATTCTCTCCCGCTCTCTCTCTATCTTGCGTCCCTGCACTGCCAACGAACAACATCACCCAGCGACAACAGTCTAGCCGCCGGCGACCACCATAATCAACCACCATACCACCGTCATTTGACACTAAATCTAACCAGAATCCGAACACGGATAAGTTTCTTTGTTATTTTGATGATTTTGGTTGATATTAGAGGAGAAAAAAGGGTAATAAAGTTGTTAAATAGGTTTGAAATTTTATGTGTTTTGACGTTGTTTATGGTTGTTTAGATGATTTTTAGGGTGATTATGTTGTTTATATATTTTTAGGGTGATTACAACTTACGTTATGATTTACAGGGCTTGAATAGTTGAAAATTAAAATTAAAATTGAAACATTATATTATGGAGCAATGAACTTATGTTATATTGAGAAAGAATTGCTTAAGAAATTAGCTTTAGATGATGTTTTGGATAGATTTCAAAAAATGAAACCCGTAGGGCGTCGACGTTTTAATTATGTTTGTAACAAGGTTTGACATGTTTTTGATGATTATATAAATTTAGTTTGATGTTCGTTTGTTTTACATGACCCGACCCGACCCGATACGAACCGATTTTTTTACTTATATACCTAGGGGCCTAAAATTTTTAAAAATGTTCCGCACCCCCATGGAAAAATTCCTGGGTCCGCCACTGGTATCGTTCGCTAATGTAATAAACATGTTAAACTCGACGTCGATTTGTTAGAGAACGGGTTTTTTATTTATCACGTCTTACGCGTTCCATCAATGAACATTTGCAACGTGCATATTTGTTGCACGTATCATATAATCATCAACATACCCAAATGGCAACAAAGAACTCTACATACATATCACAAAAAAATGGATATTAAAAGCCAAACCAACCTGAAAAAAAAAATCCAAAATACACACATTTTTCGCATTTAAACACGTAACAATTTCTCTTCTAATTGTTTTAAATCAAATCCCAATTGAATATGGGATTCACTGTGTTGCTGGTGCTTGTTGTTTTTGTTGTCGTTGTCGTTGATGTTGGCGCCGCCAAAGAATCAAAAATCTCCCATTCTGTCGTTGTCGTTGCCCTCACCGCTTCTTGTTGGGGACGATCTGCCACCACAGTCCGCCTCGATTGAGGCGGCATACCGCCATTGCTGCTAGAGGTTGAGTTCTTAACCTTTAAGGCATCCAAAGTTTCAACATACCCTTGAACCCTTTTCACCTACAAATTTGATGAATCTGATTAGGGCTGCTCAAAAAGCTCGCACAAATGAGGTGAGCCTAAGCCCACCCAGGCTCGGTTTGGCTCGTTTACATCCCTAAATTTGCAATTTCTAGTCAATATTATTAACAGAATTACCTGCATTTTCCGCTGCAATTTTACATCACCATCTACTGTAATTCCATCTAGTTTGAGTAGTTGATTCATCAACAACTCGATCACGTTCAACAGGGTCTTCTCCGCCACTTTCCCTCCTTTAGAAATAACCGATTCAATAGCTGACACCTATAGAATAATGAAAACTCTGTGAGATATTATATATTAATCTATACTACTTAACAAATAAGGATCTTTATGTGACACGTGTCTACTCTATTTGGTTGAGAATTTAGAGTATTCACATGTAGTAAAAAAAATTAAGCATAAATATTTGGATATTATCTCTTATCTTAACATAACCACTTTTGCAAAAAGTTCTTTTCTTTTCAAATATATTTTCAATTCAAAATTATTTAAAGAGTAAATTGCTAAAATCGTCCCTGAGGTTTGGGCATGTTTGTCATTTTCATCCAAAACAACAGTTTTGTATCATATAGTCCTTCACTTTTGGGATTTTTTGCCAAACATTGTTTTAGATGAAAATAACAAACATGCCCAAACCTCAGGGATGATTTTGGCAATTTACTCTTATTTATAATAAATAGATGGGGCATAATGTGGGTTTTCAGTTTTAGATATTTTTTGTAACAAAAAAGTTTAAAATAAATGTTTTATCTATATGTAAATTAGGGGTTTCTAACCTTTTTAATACATTATATATATTTTCTTCAACCCGTATAATTTACGGGCTTCTAACCTACTCAACTATATATAAGAATAGAACAAAGATAATTACCGGAAAACCTAATCAAATCATATCTCCTAATAATTATGAAACTAAATCCTAACTAATATATAATTAACTAATATATGTCACTAACAACACTTACCCAAGTCAATTTCATGACTCAAATCTTCATACTATGATAACAATTAACTAACAACCAAAACTATGGAATCTATGGTACCTGACCCGCGAGCCGATCAACCTCGAAGCTAATATCGGAGATAGCTTTAGCAGCCTTCTCCATTTTCGCGGTCTTTCTCATCTCCAGAATTCGCTTCTCTTGGCTAATCGGGTCTTCGACCACCACCATTTTCGATCGATCCTTGACACCGACCACATCAAGATATGATTTTGAGTCCCTCACTTTGTCTTTGTACATCAGCTTTTGATCTTCATGGTGTAATCCTGTTGGCCCAGTTAACATCTTCTTCAACTCCCCTGTAAAAAACAACCTTCTAAACCTCAAAATTTACTCATTTCAAGTAAAATTTTACTAACAAAAAGAATTTCTGAACACAAAATTTTACACAATTAGCCCACATTGGTTCATTTCCTATAGAGTAGCTTGACTACTGGGCCATGCAGGCCCGGCCCAATAAGACCTATCTTGGGCCCTATGGCATGATAACCCGGTAAAAATTTTAGACACTCAACTCACCTCGGGGATGAAAATCTTTTATTGGGCCTGACAAATGGGCCATTGAGGCCCGGCCCAATAAGACCTATCTTGGCCCCTATGGCATGATAACCCGGTAAATTTACCCAAATCAGAATTTTTTTGGTAAAGCGGATGGTGCCCCGGTAAATCTTATTATTAAAATAAAAAGATTTAATGAATACAAATTTTAGACACTCCTAAGCGCACCTCCGAAGCGAAAATCTTATATTGGGTCTGACAACTGGGCCACACAGGCCCGGTCCCAGCCCAATATAACCTATCACGGGCCCTACAACAAAACATGATAACCCGTCCCAAGCCTCCTACAGCCCATTTAGACCACACAAAGAAATCAACCCGTATTCATATGCCCGGGCCCGGCCCAATATTACCTATAATGGGCCCTACAACAAAACATGATAACCCGTCCCAAGCCGCCTACAACCCGTTTGGACCACAACGGGCCCACACATAAATCGAACCCACATATGAACAGTAAACAATAACACAGATCACAGATTTACAAAAACATTAAAAAAAAATCATAAAACTAGATCAAACTGCAAATCATGAAAGTTAATGTTTACCAAATGTAGCTGTAGAATTAATATTGATCTCATGATAAACCGACCCGTATTTGACCCGAACTCTAATTGTCGGTGGAGGAACCCGATTCGTTTCCCCATCCGGGTCTCGTTTCTGGACCAACATTCCTCCGGGCCGGACCTCCCACTCGTTCTCACCGCCTATCGAATTCGCCTCTGTTGTTTCTCGGGTCCTCATTTGCATAATCTACTCCGATCAAAGTCAACGAAGATTCCGGTGACCGGTCAACCTTTTCTCCGGCGAAACCTTGCCGGAGTTTTCCCACCGGAAAACAAGGAATCTAGTGTGGACAAGACTGTGGACGGGGAGTTTGAGGTTTCTCTCTCTAGAGTTGAAGAGAGAGAAACATTGAATAAAAAATGATTGGACAGCGAACAGAACAGAAGAGTTGATCAAATTACTAATAACACAGGCGTATATATACAGAGCATTGCACATGAGGTGTCGTCGAATATTATGCAAGGGTAAAATGGGAATAATTTATTAATAAATTATATTTTGAGATATTATATTGGATTTAAATAACCTTATATTTCACAATTGTATGATATCATTCTCAATTTTCGATTTGTACCACTCCACTTTTAACTTTCAACTTATTTTCCCCTGACACTCTCAAATTAACTGAACCCTGATCCAGTTAGTTTTATTGCTGATGTGGCACTTTGTTTGGTGACTTGGTAGCTGACATGACATTTTTTTATAACGTGGCATATGACGTGACACTTTCTAATGACGTGGTGGCTGATCTGGCAGCTAGCGTGACAATTTTTGATGAGTGGCAGGTGACATTGCATTTTTATGACGTGCCATCTGACATCAGCTAACTGGGTTACAGTTCAGTTAGTTTGAGAGTGTTAGAGAAAAATAAGTTAAAAGTTAAGAATGGTGTGATATAAATCGAAAATTATGAGTGATATCGGCCAATTGGTGAAATTTATGGTTATTTAAATCCAGAGTAGGAGTTGCCTACAAAGTACATTTTTACTACAAAGTCATAAAACACCACAATTTCAGCGATAAAACACACTAAAAACCCACAAATAACAAAGTGAAGATTACTAAAACGCCATATTTGTAGGTTTTGTGTTGTGTTTTGGGTGATAAGGCTTTGATTTTCTAATGAATAACATTAGTGTGTTTTATGTTGATTATCATGTTGTGTTTATATTTATAGTTCTACGATGGTATGTTTGAAATTTTTATGGACTGTGAAGGTTTGTATATTGTGTTTTAGAGATCTTTACTCTCTTATTTTTGGGTTTTGAGTGTGTTCATGGCTGAAATTGTGATGTTTTATCAATTTGTACACTTTATAGGAAAAATGGACTTTCTAGCCGAACCCACCCTTAAATCCAATATCTTTATATATATTGTTAAGGGTAAATGAGATTGAAGACAATAATTTATGGTTTGATGCATGTGATTAAAACTGTTCCTTGAGAAAAGGGAACCAATAATGTTTGATTAAAACTATTAAATTCGTTTTCAAAGGGTAGTTTATTATTGAAATTAATTAATGGTTTCGGATCTTTTTTGTTTTGTTATTTTATTTGTAAAGAAATGTGGGTGAATATTTAAGTTGTTATATTAAACGGTTATAAGATCCTTTTCAACAAGCTTCACGGAAGCGTTTTAGATGTTACAAACTGGAGGGTATTACAAGAAAAGCATATACTTATAAATATATAACCCAATATATTACAACCTAAGGAAGGATCCATACCTTATAGCTTTTCACACCAACATGATCAATTTCCAAAGCAACCTGGATGTTAAGTTAACACGATTCATAACCGCCCAACGTCCTAATACAAGTCACCAACCAAACACCCAATACAAAGAAATTGGACAGTTGTATCAGCCATACGATCTATTGTTAGCCCCTAAGTTCACAAGCCAAATGGCCAATTTTCGATTCCCTCTAAACGCCAAGATGCCGAAAAATGTTGGGATATATGATGGGATAAGAGATCTCCACATTTTAGTCTCTTCCCTTAAGCAACAATGGTTGAACAACGCTATGGTTTGGTCACCTTTTGCTACGAGCATATAATATGCAAGAACTACTAACGGTGTTGCTCACTAATTTCATATTGCAAAAAGAAAGTTTTTTTTTTAGTTTTCACCATTAACGTTATAATATGACGCTTTTTTTTCTAAAGCCGACTTTGTTTTTATTTCTTTAATCTCTATAGAAAAATAAGAAGTAAATTATCTTAAATTTGTGTTTTATCCAAACTTGTTATCATAAAAAATACATATTTAAATATGTTATAATAACCTTACTTTTTACATAGATCGTGAGATATCAAAATCTATAAGACCATGTGTAGTGAGGTGTTTTTTTTTTAAATTTAAAAAAAAAACGCCCAAAAACGTCTCCCCTCCCATTACATAGGGCGTTATTTGGAAATTTTTTTGAAAAAAAAGTTGAGCAGCGTTTTAAATAAAACGCTCAACAAACAAGTGGTCCAATTTGACTGACCAATGGGAAGGGGCATTCGTGGTCCAAGTGGGATGATACGTACTGACCAAACAGCGTTTTAAATAAGTTTCTTTTTTTATCCTTTTTAATGATGGGAAGGGGCATTATTTAGACATTATTCCCACTACGCCACTTTTACAATAACGCCCCATGCTGACTGGGATGACACGTGTCGAATAATGCCCCATGGTGAGCGCATTATTTTTCTTAACCACTACGGGTGGTCTAATAGAAAAACATAGTAACATTTTTTTAAAAGAACAATATCATAAACGAATGAGCAAGATATTTATGACTTTTATGTTTTAAAAATTAGCAAAAATGTATTATTGGTATTAAGATGATGGGGACAGGGGCAAACTGGGAAATGAATGCGATCCAATCATTTTATGGTTAAGTTCAGGGGACTCGTTGAGATAAAGGTTTCATGAGTGTTGGGTGCAAACGTGTCAATTGATGAAAGGGTGGGTGTGGTGTTTCTGTGACAGTTTGGTGACCGATAAGCCCCACTCACCGAATCTCTCATTTTCCATCATCTTCATTAGAGTTATATTGATAACAATTTATTAGAAAACTCTAACAATGACATAAATAGAGATATGGGTATATATGTCTAATTATATTATACTGATAACAATTTGAGTTAACTTTCATTTTCTTCCTGTGATTTGGTCATTTTAATGATTTTGCTCCAATAGTTTAAAAATAGCCATTTTCTTCCCTGATTTTTCTAACTTATCATCATTTTGCTCCCCGCCTCTAACTCCATCAGGGAGGAAACTGGCGACAAACTCGAAAGATTAGGGAGCAAACTGGTGACAAACTTGAAAGATCAGGGAGGAAAATGACTTTTTTTAAACTATTGGAGCAAAACCGTTAAAATGACCAAACCACAGGGAGCAAAACGAAAGTTAACTCTAACAATTTATTAGAAAACTCTTAACAATGACATAATAAAGATATATGTATATGGGTTGGAGTTGGCTACAAAGTCTATTTTTTTTACAAAGTGTAAAGTCATAAAACACCATAACGTCAACTATAAAACACATTCAAAATCCACAGTAACACAGTGGAAATTACTAAAATACCATATTTGTCGGTTTTGTGTTGTGTTTTGGATTATTAGTCTTTGATTATTGAATGACTAACATTAGTGTTTTTTATGTTGATTATCATGTTGTGTTTTATAATCATAGTTTTACGATTATGTGTTTGAAGTTTTTTAAGGACTGTTAGGGTTTGGATATTGTGTTTTAGTGATCTTCACTATGTTATTTGTGGATTTGAGTGTGTTTTATGGCTTAAATTGTGGTGTTTTATAACTTTGTACATTTTATAGAAAAAATGAACTTTGTAGCCGAACCCCACGCGTATAATTATATATTGATAACAATTTATTAGAAAACTCTTAACAATGACATGAATAAAGATATATGTATATCTTTCTAATTATTATAAACCTATAAATTAGCAACTTATTTATGGATACATGTGTTGTACTATTAGCTTTGTGAGTTTTTCAAAAAAAATGGAATTTTTCCTTTTTAACCCTAAAGTATCAATCTTTGACAATTTTAGTTTATGGTATTAATCTTTGGTAATTTAACCCCTTTGATTAATTTGATTTTTCACTTCTACTTCAAAAGTTTCCATCTTATACAATTTAACCCCTTTGATTAATTTGGACTTTCACTTCTAATTCAAAATTTTCCATCTTTTACGATTTAACCACTTTGATTTTTTTTACTTTTAACCTAAAGTTTTTCAACTTCTGCAATTTTGACCCCATATACTTTTCATCTATCGCAAGTTTTTTGTTTAACGTTTCGTTCTAGATTTTCCGAGTTAACATGCCACAACGTGCGTGTGGAGTTCAACATTTTTTCATCTACTTTATCCTGTTTGACAGGCCCGTCACAACGCGCCTATTTTTCTCCGTTTGATAGGTCTGTTGCAATGCGTGGGTCATAGATCGGCTTAGTTATTATTTTCTATGTTTTACACATAGGCTCGCAGTCATGTAAGAAACATTTGCCTTTCATCTAATATGATATATAACTAACGCATCCCCACCGCATTGCGATAGGTGGTAATTCTAGTTATTATTATTATATATATAAGAAACTATAACAATGACATTAATAAAGATTAATTGGCTGTGTATTATTTCATTAAGTTTGTTGTGTTTTGTTTTATAGTTGTTTAATTACAAAGATGCAGTTAATTTATGGATTACTGGATTTTAATAATTTTAACTATTTGTTGTTGGTCGCCACAGTCCTAACTTCAAAAATAATTATTGGCAATCTCATCTATTAACATATTAGCCTCCAATGGACTCTGACTAACAGAACCCTGACGCCATTAGTCTTCGGTTGCCAAAAAAACGTTTTTGGTCGGAAAACTCTTTTTTGGCCAGAAAACTCAAAATTTCCGTCTCAACCCTCTTTGTAACCTTATTACGTACCTTTAGGAACCTTTTACTAGTAAAAGTCCTAATTATTAAAGTTGTCGGAAACTCCTTTTTTCGCCGAAAAACTTCTTTTTGGCCGGAAAACTTAACATCTTTGTCACAAACCTCTTTGTAACCTTAGATCGATCTTTTAGAAACTTTTTTCTGGCCAAAAATGGTATTCCGGTGACCGGAGACTAATGGCGTCAGGGTTCTATTAGTCAGGGTCTATTGGTGGCCAATATGTAAATAGTTGGGACTGCCAGTGGGTATTTTTAAAGTTGAGACTGTTGGCGGCTAACGACGAATAGTTTGGATTATTAAAATCCAATATTCCTTAATTTATTAAGAAGTTAAAAAGCATGCTAATTTTTATAGGGATATTAGATTCAAATAACCGTAACTTTCACCAATTGGCCGATAGCACCTTCAACTTTCGATTTGTATCACACCTCTCCCAATATTCAACTTATTTTCCTTTGACACCCCCAAACTAACTGGACCCTAACTCAGTTAGTTAGCTGACTCAAATGACACATCACCAAACAACTGCCACATCAGACATCATATGCCACGTCAAATGTTGTGTCACTAATTAAGTGGCACATCAGATGCCACGTCAGCAAAAATGGCCACGCCAGATGCCATGCCACTAACTAAAGTGCCACATCAGCAAAAAACTAACTGGGTTAGGGAATCCGTTAGTTTGAGGGTCCCAAAGGAAATAAGTTGAAAGTTGAGAGTTGCGTGGTATAAATCGAAAGTTGTAAGTATCATCGGTCAATTTGTGAAAGTTAAGGTTATTTAAATCTAATATTTTTTTTAATATTATGTATTAAAATTAAGATTAAGAATAAGATGTAATTATCTGATGTGAGTTGCCGGTCTATATTAGGAGAATAGGGTGTTTATTTTTTATACAATTTCCCTAATCATCAATCTTTTTATGTGACACAAAGTACAACAATGTTAAATGTTAAAAGGTACTTATGAATTGTCTGCTTTCTTTTATATTTGTCTCAAGATTGTGTATCTTTTAAGAAACAGAAAAATGGAAAAAAACTATTTCATTGTTGGCTTATGATGAGCGAGGAATACATGAATTGTTGTGGGGCATGTTATGTAAGAACAATCTTACTAATTATAACAAAAATGTAAAAATTGAGCACGTAGTTGGTTATTGTTAGTGAAGAATACATGAATTCTCGTGTGATTGATCAGGTAAAAATTAATAAATTACATCGTGACAACATTAAAGAAACTTTGAAAGTACTAATAAAATTTGTTCTTCTTTATGTGGGTAGGCTCTAGATGTTGCATAATTTATGAACAGATTTGACGTATCTAAATTCTAATAAAAGATTTTAATTAATGTTACATAGCAACATCTTCTTTTCTCTCAATTTCAGGTATTGTCCTTTGTCTTTAAAATTGATGAGTTTTGTAGTTAACGTTTTAAAATCATGCATGTTATGTCCTTTAGCCCTAATTTAGTTAGATTTTTTTGTTAGATCTGGTATTGTGACTTGCACATGAGTGCATATATGGCTTTTCAACATTAAAGGGACTATTGTGCAAATCTATGTAGCACAGGGACGGGTACGAGACTAGAATATGGAGACAATACAGGTACGTGAAACGGAAAAACTTAAAAATTCAAGATACGGATACGGCAAAAAAATATAAAAAAATAAATATATATTAAACAAAGTCCAATATATATATATATATATACATATATATATATATATATATATATATATATAGGGGACATTTTTGAATTCAAATTTTTGTAACAAAGACAATTTTTTTTGCGCGCCGGTTTTTGCACGCCGTTTTTACGCCCGGCTTTTTAACACATCGTTTTTTAATGGGTCGTTTTTTCACGCCGTTTTTTACACTCGACTTTTTCAAGCGTCGTCTTTTAACGCGGCGTTTTTTACGTCCCGTTTTAACGCGGCGTTTTTTACGACCCCTTTTTTTTCGCGGCGTTTTTATGCGCCACATTCACGCCCCTTGTTTAGGCGCCGTTTTATCACACGGTTTTTTTCGTTTTACAACTTACGTAGAAAAAGGTTTACGTTTTATATTTTACGTTTTACATTAAACTTTTTACGTTTTACGTTAAACTTTTTACGTATTACGTTAAACTTTTTACTTTTTACGTTTTACTTTAAAACTTTTTACGTTTTACGTTTTACGAAAAACTTTTTACGTTTTATGTTTTTACGTAAAACTTTTTACGTTTTACGTTTTACTTTAAAACTTTTTATGTTTTACGTTATACGTGAAAACTTTTTACGTTTTTTACGTTTTACGTTAAAAAGTTTACGGGTTAATTTTTTTTACAAAAACTTCTTTACGCAGAAACGAACGCACCCAGAAATCGCAAACTCGGGAGATGTCTCAGATATATCGTTATCATCATCGACTAGGGGGGAGGGGGGAATTAAAAACCAACAACATCAAAACAAAGTCTATCTCGAAAAAAACAGGGTTTGGCTCAAATTAACCGATAATCAAAAGGCTGCAAAAGAGGGGTTGCAGGTTTAAAAACCTACCCTCCGCCGTCCTTGCTGGGCCATCGTCATCAAAATCGGCGTTTTTGTTTTTCATCATCGCCTCCCACAACCAACATATCAAAACCTAAAGATTCCAAAGAACACAAATCAAAACCCACGAAACCCACCGCCACATCACCAAACCCACTGCCACACCACCACACCCACTGCCACACACCACCAAAACCACCGCCACACCACCAAACCCACCGCATCCACCGCCACACCTCCGTTGCAACATCATAAACCGACCACCACAAAAGAACAGATTCAAAACCACCAGCATAGCAAAAACCCAACAGATTTAAGACACACAAAAATAAAAAACCCAACATTCCAAAATACCATCGGTATCATCATCATCATTCAAGAACACGTATCAAGAACACAGGCCAAAGAATCACCAAAAAAACCAACTAAACCCAGAATAATGAAGAACACATGCCAAAAAATACCAGAGAAATCAAGAACACAGGCATCAACTGTCGGGAGGAGACCAGGACCTCCGTCGCTCACGGCGGCGCTGCCTGTTCATAGCCAGTGGCGGTGACGGTGGGGGCGGCAACCTGAGATGACGGTGGGGGCGGCAGCCTGAGAAACCCACTTTATGCACCACAAAACCCACCATTTTTACCATGACCGTCAGGAGACCATGACCGCCACCGCTCACGGCGGCGCTGCCGTCGGCACGTCGCCCATGGTGCCAGTCTTTCTCTCTCTCTCTCTCTCTTCGTGTTCAACCCAGTCGCAATCGCCCATGGTGTCGTCACTGTTGACCAGGGACCTAAGGGGGTGTGGGTGACCGGCCGAAGGTCCGCCGTCAAAACCCACCGTCACCATTAAATCCTCGCCGTCATAGATCTTTGGTTTCAAAATCTTGGATTTTTAAGAGAGAGAGGTTTGAGAATAATGGTGATGGTGGTGATCCGGGTATTTAGAAAGAGAGAAGAAAGAGTGAAAGATGAAAAAGGATGGTGGTTATATCAATGTTAGTCAGAATATTTAAAGAGGAGAGAGAATAGATTTGATGGTTTTTATTAAATGACTATATTACCCTTTTGGGTGTCATTATTTTATTGGTGGAGAATGATTTTCGCGGTTCTTACAACTGGGGGTGATTTTCATCTTAGCGGCTCCCTATATATATATTGATGTAAAGTGTAGGGTCAAGTTATTCTACAAAGGCTTCTAATTGTAAGAAGTGTAAGAAGGATTTATAGAGTGACAAGTGTCCAATAACCTAAAACTAAACCCACTACATCACCACCAAAAACCTAAACACCCACCCCCACCCCACCCCACCACCACCCAAAAACCTAAACCCCCCCACCCCCCACCCACCCCCCCCCCCCCCCGGCAAAAAAAAAAAACAAAAAAAAAAAAAAAACTATACCTCACCAAAAAACCCCCAAAAAACCTAAACCCCCCCCACCCCCCCCCCCAAAAAAAAAAAAAACCTAAAAAAAACCTAACCCCCCACCCCACCCCCCAAAAACCTAAAAAAACCTAACACCCCCCCCCTAAAAACCTAAAAAAAAAATCTAAAAAAAACTAAACACCCACCCCCACCCCCACCCAAAAACCTAAACCCCCACCCCCCACCCCCTCGGCAAAAAAAAAAAAAAAAAAATTAGGGTGGGTGATGTGGGGGGGGTGGGGGTTTAGGTTTTTGGTGGTGGTGGATGTTTAAGGTTTTTTTTTTTTTTTTTGTAGTGGGGTTTTTTTGTGTAGTGGGTTTTTTTAGGTTATTGGACACTTGTCACTTTATAAATCCTTCTTACACTTCTTACAATTAGGATCCTTTGTAATTTGATCCTAATCCGTAAAGTGTAAACTCCAAAAACACTATATCTTAATCTGATATTTTTTGTGTGGAAAAAGATAACAAGACAACGTAGATGAATTGTAATAACCATTTTAAGATGGAAAATTTGGGTTTGAATCCCACTTCTATGATTTACTTTTTTTTTATATAAAGTGAATTTAAATAAGAAATCTGTTATAAACCAGACATTTAGACCCAACCCATTACTTATGGGCTTTAGGGTTTATAGCTATGTTCATCTATATATTGTAATGTTAAATAATGAGAATTAAGTTTGATCCCTAATTCTTTTTGCTTTTTATCACGTTATCAGCACGATGACTCTCCACTGATATTTCTAGCAATCTTCAACCAGAGATTTAACAAGAATTTATTGTTCATCACCACCCGGGTACACATCATCCAAATCTCCACACTGTGTTGAATATATTTCCATTTGTTTTATTGAAGTACAGTATACATACATATTTCCAAAGGATGAATCATAAGTTTCGAATTTATGAAGTGCTAATTATAAAATGGTTCACAAATTGCAAATTAGAAAACGTTTTTTTTCATTCATCTGATCTACCATCACACTCTTCCCACATACAGAAAAGACGCAAACAATTTTTTCCTCTATTTTCTTAAAAAAAAAAAAAATCTAATCAGTTTATGTATCTCATCCTTTGGATCAACAGAAATAGGTTTTTCTATATGGCTTTTAGAATAGCATAGGATTTTCCTTTGATTTGTACTTATGAAAACAACGTAATTTAAAGAATCGATCTGAAATCAAAGAACTGAATTTTTTTTCCTAACAATCTGGCGGTCACTGCCGTCATGAACATCGTGAAAGAACCACGATCACAATCTATAAACTCCCACCACTGACCCTTAAACATCGCTTTGGAGATTCCCGTAAACATCGCTTCTCTGGCGCTCGTAAACCGAAAACCGGCATTACACACCACCAATGTTCTGATGGATCTTAAATCATAGTCGATTCGATTTTTCTTGGCGGAGATTATAACTGATTCTAGAACCGATTCTTCCAAGTTACCCCTTGATTTGTGATCTTACTAGATCTCCGGAACTCAATCGACCGTGCATCTTGCAAGATCTGAAAGTCCACATCTGTTGCAGGCGGTTTCCGGTGAACCCGCTGATCGTTAACCACGGTTTAGCAAGAAATAACTGAAAATCAATGACGGCGAATTATAGGCTACGAAAATTTAGGTAGTCTTCGAGAAGAACCGTTTTACAAACACCATCAATTTTTTAGGGGAACGTCAAGGTCGTGATACTAACAAGAAAATACCAGAAGGGTGGAGGCTAAAGAGAGAAATAGAAGGGATGAATGTTCTGAGCGTGTGACGACAGTAAACTTCAAACAATTTTAGGGCAACTCATTCCTCATCACATATTTTAGAATGGGCTAATAATAATTATATAATGGCTATTGGCCTTTTAATATGGATTCAGTCGATTAACATACCAACCTTGACATTAGTGGGGTAAATGGGAATGTGATGAAATTTTCTTTTCTTTCAGTAATTAAATATATACCTTATAAGATACTGTGCATCACATACATTAAGTTTTCATACATATTTTAATATATTTAAATTTGGAATTCAAATATGTGATACTTCATATTTGAAGATATTACTGATATAATATATTATTAATGGTACAATTTTTTTAACCCACAATTATAATGTTACCAGACAACCACATTACAAAATACAAAATTAATAAATGAGTTTGTTTATCTTCTCTATTTTATAAACATGCTTAAAGTTTAGAACCTGAAGTTCTAGCAAATATGTCGTACTTATAAACATGCTTAAAGTTTATCTTCTCATACAATATACATTTCATTGGAAGGCTTGTTTTTCTTTCCTTTGTAGATAATATGTCGTACTTATTAAAACTTGAATTTACCGCCCTTGACATCTCGGGTAACAACTACCTCCCGTGGACTCTTGATACTAAAATTCTTTTGACGGCGAATAATTTGGGGGAGACAATTATTGATGGTAATCAAACTTCACCTCAAGATAAAGCGAAAGCTATGATATTCCTCAGCCATCATCTTCACGAAGATCTAAAGTGGGAATATCTAACTATTGAGAACCCTCTTGAATTATGAACAAATATCAAAGAACGTTTTGACCACCAGAAGTTGGTCTTACTCCCCAAAGCTCACTATGAATGGTTTCATTTACGACTACAGGATTTTAACACTGTCAGTGAGTATAATTCTGCCTTGTTCCGCATTACCTCTGAGTTAAAATTATGTGGTGAGAAAATTACCGATAAAGACATGCTTGAAAAAAAAAAAACTTTCTCAACGTTCCATGCCTCAAGTATGCTCATGTCGCACCAATACAGGGAACGTCAATTTACTAAGTATTCTGAATTGATATCATGTCTTCTAAGCTTCTACTACAAAACCATTAATCGCGACCCGCCGGTGCAAGCCCATTCCCTGAAGCGAATGTGGCCAATTATCAAAGCGGACGAGGTAGAGGTAAAGGCCGCGGCCCCAGCAGAGGTCGTGGTCGTGGTCGAGGACGGGGATATACATGGCATCGAGAGTCCCAGAACACTAAAAATAGCGGTGGTGAATCGAGTCGACACAATACGGGGCGACCTTCGAAATGGAAAAGTTGCGGAACCAAAGCAACATTTGTTATAAATGTGGGATGTCAAATCATTGGTCTGGCACATGTCGCACCACTAAACAAAAAATGAAAGAATGCTGAAACTAATCTTGATTGAGGATGCACCACCAGCCACGATACCAGACGTTCATTTGGATGCATGTGGTTTCATTAAAAATAAATATGTATACTAGCTCCAGTAGAGTATTATGGGTGACGAATGTCTAGTAGATAGCGGTAGTACTAACACTATTCTCAAAGATATGAAATTTTTCTCTGAGTTGTCTCCTGCAGAGACACCGATTGGTACTATATCTGGTATCAGTAACCTTATCGAAGGCTCCGACAGAGAACACATAACATTATCTTCGGGTACCCAACTCATTATTGATAATGAATTATCCAGAAGAAACTTACTTAGCTTTAAAGATATTCGAAGAAACGGTTACCACCTAAAGACAATATCTGAAAATAATATTGAATATCTTCAAATTACTTCAAACAAAAATGGCCAAGAAATCATTGTTGAACAATTAGAAGCCTTATCATCTGGATTATATTGTACTAATATCGAATCATACATGGTGAGTAACCAAAAGCTTTTAGATAAAGACACATTCAATATATGTCATGACCGTCTAGGTCACCCTGGTAGCATAATGATGAGACGAATAATCAAAAGTGCAACCGAGCATCCTCTCAAAAACTTAAAAGTTTTGCTACCACAAGACTTATCATGTGCAGTATGCTCTCTGGGCAAACTTATAACTCGGCCCTCACAAACTAAGCTAATACATGAAAGTCCCTCATTTTTTGAAAGAATCCAAGGGGATATTTGTGGGCCCATTCATCCTCCGTGTGGGACCACGCTATTTTGCATGCAGCTGCACTGATTAGATTGAGACCAACTGCTGATCACGAATACTCCCCATTGCAACTGGTCTCCAGATGAGAACCAAGTTTGTCCCACCTTAGAATTTTTGGTTGTGCGGTATATGTACCAATACCACCACTACAACGTAATACAATGGGACCCCAAAGAAGACTGGGTATCTATATTGGTTTTAACTCCCCGTCTATAATTAAATATATAGAACCAATGACGGGAGACATGTTTACAGCACGGTATGCTGACTGTCATTTTGATGAAATAATGTTCCCAGTCTTAGGGGGGAGATAAGGATAAAGAAAGACTGGTAACACAAGAAATAACATGGAATGCATCATCGCTATCAAATCTCGACCCCCGAAGTGGTCAATGTGAATATGAAGTCCAAAAGATCATACATTTGCAAAGAATAGCGAATGAGTTACTAGATGTATTCACAGACACGAATAGAGTGACAAAGTCACATGTACCAGCATCAAATGCACCTGCTCGAATTGAAGTAATCCCAGAAGCGATTACTATACAACGAAAGCGTGGGAAACCAATCGGTTCCAAAGACAAAAACCCACGGAAACGAAAAGAGCAAAGTAACGCAGTTGGTGAAAACTCCCAAAAGATTATAAGTGAAACCCCGGTAGAGGTAAATGTCCCAGAAGAGACAACTATGAATCCAGAGGAAAATGAAGTTTCAGAAGAAACACCGGTACCGAACGAAAATGAGATCTATATTAATTATGTACAAGATAGTACAATGTGGAACCGGAATAAAACACGTGTTGATGATATATTCGCATATGCTATAGCAACGGATGTAATCAATGAAAATGATTACGTACCAAAAACTTTAGAAGAGTGCATGCACATAAATGATTGGCCAAGATGGCAAGATGCCATAAACGCCGAATTGAATTCGCTCGAAAAGCGACATGTTTTCGGACCTGTATTCCGAATGCCCATAGACGTCAAACCAGTAGGTTATAAATGGGTGTTTGCAATAAAGAGAAATGAAAAGAATGAGATTGTACGATATAAGGCTCGACTTGTAGCATAAGGGTTTTCCCAAATCCCAGGAGTTGATTATGAGGAAACGTATTCCCCTGTAGTGGATGCGATAACCCTTAGGTTCCTAATCGGCCTCACAATCTCTGAAGGACTTCATATGAGACTAATGGATGTCGTCACCGCATACTTATACGAGACACTTGAAAATGACATCTACATGAAAATCCCTAAAGGATTAAAATTGCCTGAAGCATTAAATTCAACTCCTCGAGATATATGTTCTATAAAGCTCCAGAGATCTTTATATGATCTCAAACAATCTGGTCGTATGTGGTACAATCGACTTAGTGAATATCTCGAAAAGAAAGGATACAAGTCTGATGTAACCAGAGGTGTCTTTATAAAACGATCACTCTCAATTTTCACTATAATAGCAGTCTATGTTGACGATATCAACATCATCGGATCTCCTGAAGAGATAGAGAAAGCTGCTCAGTTGTTAAAGAAGGAATTTGAGATGAAAGATCTTGGTATGACAAAATTATGCATCAGACTACAATTTGAGTATCTGTGCAATGGCACATTTTCAAACTACATCCAGAAGATGTTGGTACGTTTCAATATGGATAAAGCACATCCGTTTAGCGTACCTATGGTTGTCCGACTGCTAGATCCACACAAGGATCCTTATCGCCCTCAAGAAGAAGGCGAAGAAGTACTTGGTCCAGAAGTACCATACTTAAGCGCGATCGGTGCCCTGATGTATCTCGTAAATAACACAAGACCTGATATATCATTTGCAGTTCATGTACAAGCGAGATACAGTTCGAATCCAACATGTAGACACTGGAATGGCATAAAACATATATTCCGGTATATTTGTGGGACACAAGACTTAGGTCTTTTCTATCATAGAGATCAAAAGTCCCAGCTTGTTGGGTATGCTGATGCCGGATATCTATCAGATCCTCACAAAGCAAAATCTCAGACAAGTTACGTATTCACATACGGTGGCACAACAATTTCTTGGAAGTCAACTAAGCAAACACTTACAGCAACATCATCAAACCATGCCGAATTGATAGCACTATATGATGCTGGCCGAGAATGCGTGTGGTTGAGATCAGTGATTAATCACATACAAGAAGCATGCGGATTAGAACAAATCAAGAAGGAGCTGACAATTATTTATGAAGACAATGCTGCTTGTATAGCTCAGATCAGAGAAGGTTGTATCAAGGGTGATCGAACAAAGCACATCTCACCAAAATTTTTCTCAACATATGACTTGCAAAAAGAATGGGAAATTGATGTTCGCCAGATTAAGTCAAGTGAAAATCTAGCTGACCTGTTCACGAAATCTTTACCTAGAAGCAGTTTCGAGCAGCTATCACACAAGATCGGTCTTCGTAGATTGAAAGATGTTTGTTGAATTCAGGGGGAGAATTATACACGCTGTACTCTTTTTCCCTTAACTAAGTTTTGTCCCACTGGGTTTTCTTAGTAAGGTTTTTAACGAGGCAGCATAGCTGATCCAGTAGTATCAGTTTATTTGTTCAGGTCCTGAAGTACCTATTTAACATCATCCTGAAGTACGTTGTTAAACTGTGTATAATTCTAAATGTCTGAGGGGGAGTGTTATAAACCAGACATTTAAGCCCAACCCATTACTTATGGGCTTTAAAATTTATAGCTATGTTCATCTATATATTGTAATGTTAAATAATGAGAATTAAGTTTGATCCCTAATTCTTTTCTTTTTATCAAAATCAACTTTTATTTGGTTTTTAAGTTTCGTGCGTTTGAAATAGTTTGCTTTCTCCATTTTAGTTTATTTACTTTTAATATATGATTCTATTTTGTTGATTAAATAATAATTTTTTGATTAATATACTACTACTAAATACTTAGTTATAATAATAATTTATTGATTAGTATTAATTAACCCATGTCTTTCATTTAAATAGAATTTTAACTTTTTATTAATTTTCACTTTGTTAATTTATTTGATTTAGTTAAAAAAATATAATTAAGTATTTAGTAGTATTGCAATTAAAGAAATAATTTGAAAAGAAAGTGTGTACGGTGAAAGACATTAAGCCCTCTTCAGACTTTTATATTGAATTGTACAATTACAAAATTACCCTTTATTTTCTCTCAAATTCATCATCTTCTTCGCACATCACTTGTAGGTCTTTGACCATCAAAATAATTCTGGAAAAAAAAAAATTCAATTTTGCCCCTGGAAATGTCCCCGAAACGTTTTGGAGTCGTCCCCAATAACTCAGAAACGTTTTTGGATCAGGCCCCATAAACCGGAAACGTCCCCATGGCGTTTCCATTCCCAAAACGTCCACGGGACGGGTACTCTGTCTAAACAGGCGTCCCTGTGCATCATAGGTGTTAAATAAGGAAAAAGATATATGTAAATAAAATAAATATGTATTCTCTCTCCTCTCTCTCTCTCTCTCTCTCACACACACACCTGCAGACCACCACCACAACCTCCAGGTTACCGTCACAACCCAACCACCACCACCACCACCGCCACATGGTTACCTAAACAAAAGTTAGGTTTTACTTGGGAGAGTCTGTACCCACATGTATATGTTCCGGTGTCTTCTTTACCCACAATAAGTAAAAAACAGACGTTGTAATAAACAGCCCAGCGACAACTCCAAATGTTAGTCTAGCAATTCTTCCGACTTGCTTCTTGTTACCATTGGATGAACCCAAAAGGATGGATACTTTGAAAATAAAACAATATTATATTGTTACATATAAACTTAACATTTATCAAACAACGGGCAAGCTTTTTAGAAACTTGCTTATACAGAAATAAGCCAAACTTTTTTAAAATTATCATTAGATTGATGAAGCCCCTAGGATTTCTGAATCATCATCAAATCTAATACTGTATCAAGATATTTGTTGTGAGCCATCACATTTGACAACAAAAGAATCTGCATAGTAAAGTCAAATTCTTGAAGTCAAACAAGTTGTTTTTTAACTTTAAAATTGACATGAATTCTCCAAAAATTTATGAATGTATGGTTAAATTAAAATTCATACCAAAGTAATACATGTGAGACAGTGAAAGTATCAAAGCTATATCAAAATGTCTATGAAATTTGACCTTGGATGTCAAACTATTCATACCAAAGTATTATATGTGAGACAGTGTATACACAGGACTATAATCTAGTTTATATAATATACGAATCAAGACTTTTCTAATTTTCTCATATGATGACTTGAGTCTATAAACTATAAAGTTTTATCGACTAATATTTCATAATATTATCTAATGTTATATTAAATATTGTATTTTTACAACACATTAGTTAATTGTAAAAACAAATTTACATATGCAACAATCATAAGGTTTTTTTATATAAGCGTCTTAGATAACATAGGCTATTAGGGGTAACCGTTTAAGATCCATACTTTCAATATTCGTGATTATATACTAATATATTGGCATTATGGAAGGCATGTATATTTTGTGTACATCGTTTTTCAGTTTTCATTATGTGAGGCTCTCGGATTCGAGTGGTAGAAACAACCTCTTGTAAAAATGCAGAGTAAAATGTCTACATCAGACTCAGATTTGACCCGACATCCACGGACCTTTAAAAAATGACATGATTTTGTCTTTCTTAAAATCAATTTTTGATTAGGGTTCATGTAGACAATCATACCATAATCATCATACTATCCCACCAATAGCAAAACTAAGATAGGGTCTGACGAGAGTAAGATGTAGAAAGTGTTACTTCTACCCCGTAGTAATAGAGAGGCTGCTTCCAGTGAGACCCTCAGCTCGATATGTAGACAATCATACCGGGTTAACTAAACCACCTTTTAATATTTTTATAATGAACTATTGAGTCATCAAATTACTTGAAGAGTAACGCTATATAGTATTTTTGCTTTTGTTTTCCTAATTTGCTAACACTATTCTTTTTAAATCAACTAGGTCAAAACCACTTAGCGGGACACATTATTTTTTACCCCCTCGACTTTCTAATACATGTTGGTATAATTCGACTTCGTCTATCACATGGTGTTAGAAACTCATGTTTTTTATTTTATGTTTTTTTCCTGGTTTTGGACGTTGTTCAGTTGCTATTTCGGGTGGTTTTAAGTTGCTCCGCCTCGCAATGCTGGCATCACAGTTTAAGCCGCCCACACCGCAACATAGTTGGCTTAAGACTAGTTCAAATTAAATAGTATTTTAATTCTTTTTTTCTCTTTCTTTGATTCACAAGCACCGACCAAAATATAGAATAAATGTAGGTAGTGAGTCCTTTCATTTACAAGCACCGACCAAAATATAGAATAAATATAAATAGGGAGTCCCTGTATTTAGGGAACTCCTTCGGCGTTCCCTCAATTTAGGGATGGGGATCCTAATATGGAGTGAAAGAAAAACTCTTTGTATTTCCCTAAATTTAGAGATGAGGCATGGGATAAGAAACCAAATGGGAATGTTCAACGCATCTTAAATATGATAATTAAGTTAATGTGAAATGATATTTTAATATTACGCTGTCATAAGCTAGTTCAGTAGTTCATCCCAGGTCCTCGCCTTCTTGGCACACACGGTCATCTTGATGCTCCTCTATAAGCCGGTCGGTGTCAAGTCGCTCTATACATGATCTTGGTTAAGCTGCTTTGTGTATAGATATGACCTACATAGCCGATCTTTGAAACGTTACATGAACTAGAACTTAATCTACTTGGTTCCGGTAGAAGGGGTTACCTAACATTTGGTTGATGGTTTATGATACACTTTCATGAACAAGTAAACAATTCGATGGTACGAATGGAAAAAAGAGGGTGGGGGCTGGGGTTTTTATTTTATTTTTATTTTTGTATTTGTATTTCACATCAACTTAAAAATATTTTTGACATCTCTTAGGTATAAAACATGCTACAAGATTTCAAAAGGTTGACACTAAATAAGGTTCACATCAACTTAAACATATTTTTGACTTCCCTTAGGTATAAAACATGCTACAAGATTTCAAAAGGTTGACCCTAAATAAGGTTAGAAGGAATGATAATGGGTCGTGTATGATATGATTTTTGATAACTTTAGTCTCATATTTTTAATTATAAAGGAATGTCTCACACCTGGTGTTACCTGAAATATACGACAAGAAGATAATCTAGTTTTAGGTTGCCATATCTAACAGATCGGGTTAATCTATTTGATTAAATGGGTCGTGTTCAGGTTAAACTATTTAACACATTTAATTAAATAGATTGACATGCCAACCTGTTTTTTTAAACACGTCGAACTGCTAACCTATTTATGACTCATTTATAACTACCCACCAACCCCTTTAACATCTTCACACTTTGATTACTACTTTCAAATATGTAACATGTTTGACACCTTTAGTTCAATCAAATAAATCAATTAACCATACCCAAACATGATCAAGGTTAAACAAGTCGTGTTTAGGCTTCATAATTATAATGTGTGCGGGTCAGAGTGGATCTTTTTGACACAAATAAATATGTGTCGTGTTGGAGTTGAACAATTCAACCTGTCAACTCAAAACCCGTTAACCCGCCAACTCGAAAAGATTGATACCATATGCATGGTCACATACTCGTTAGGAACCTGTTACTTAATACCCATCGGGTTTGCGGGTATCCAACATGCCACTTTATAATCTCCTGTGGATAAATGTTGGTTGTTGGGTTGGCCATTACCCAAAATATGCTCTTAAGATCTCAAAAGATATGTTCAAGATCTCAAAAGCTAGGGAGCGAAGAAGACAAGACCTAGGAGTAGTAAAGTTTATCAAGGGAGAGGATGGAAGTGTTTTAGTCAAGGCACATGACATCAAGTTGAGGTGGCAAACCTACTTCCATAATCTTTTCAATGACGGTAGGGCATACCAACAAGATAGCAGCAATCCCAGGACCCAAAACCGACAACAGAATAATTGCTACAGCAGGAGGATCACACATGAAGAGGTGAGGATGGCACTTAGGAAGATGGGAAGAGGCAAGGCAGTAGGTTTGGACAACATACCGATTGAGGTGTGGAAGTGTTTGGGGGAAGAAGGAGTCCGATGGTTAACACTTTTGTTCAATAGTATTTTCAAGACTGGAAAAATGCCAGATCAGTGGAGGAGTAGTGTCGTGGTGCCTCTATACAAGAATAAAGGAGATGCTCAATGTTGTGGGAACTACAGAGGAATCAAACTGCTAAGTCACACTATGAAGCTCTGGGAGAGGGTAATTGAAACTAGAATTAGAAGAGAAACGCATGTTTCAGTAAACCAATTTGGATTCATGAAAGGTAGGTCAACTACAGAAGCGATACATATTCTAAGGAGATTGATGGAAAAATATAGAGCGAAGAAGCAAGATTTACATATGGTGTTCATTGACCTTGAAAAGGCATATGACACTGTCCCACGGCAACTGATTTGGGATAATTTGGAGGGTCGAGGGCTACCTAGGAAGTATATAGACATAATTAAGGACACTTACGATAGAATGGAAACTAGTGTTCGCACGCCTGTAGGGGATACAAACTTCTTTCCTGTGGAGGTAGGACTCCACCAAGGGTCTGCATTGAGCTCTTTTCTTTTTGCGGTGGTCTTGGATGAGTTGTCCAAGTTGATTCAGGAGACAGTTCCGTGGTGCATGCTTTTTGCAGACGATATTGTGTTGATTGCAGAAACCAAACAGTGCCTGAACGCGAGGGTGGAGGAGTGGCGAGTCGCTTTAGAGGGCAAGGGCCTAAGGATTAGTCGATCTAAGACTGAGTATCTCCACTGTGATTTCAGTGGTGTAGCCGATGACAGTGACATCCAAATCACCATTGAGGATCAATTGGTCCCGCAGGCAACTAAATTTAAATATTTGGGCTCGTTTGTACAAAGGGATGGTGACATTGATAGTGATGTTACCCATCGCATACAGGCTGGCTGGTGTATATGGAGGGCAACAAGGGGAGTATTGTGCGATAGGAGGTTCCCAACTAAACTAAGGGGGAAATTTTACAGGGTAGCAGTTAGGCCAGCTATGCTATATGGAACAGACAGTTGGGCTATCAAGAAGACGCAGGCACGCAAGATGGAGGTAGCAGAGATGAGGATGCTGAGGTGGATGTGTGGACACACGAGGTTGGATCGGATAAGAAATGAGGTTTTTAGGGAGAGATTAGGAGTGGCTAGTATATCGGACAAGATTAGGGAGGGGAGATTGAGATGGTTTGGGCATGTGAAGCGGAGGCAAACGACAGCACCAGTTAGAGTAGTGGAAACTCTTACTGTGGAGGGGAGGAGAGGAAGAGGCAGACCCAAACTGACATGGGAAGAGCAGATTAGGCATGATTTACTAGAGTTGCATCTTTCTGAGGACATGGTCCAAGATAGGACTTTGTGGAGGCGTAGAATTAGGGTTAAGGACTTCTAGAGGATATTGCAGTAAGGTCTTAGGTGTTTTTTAGGGACGTAGGTTTTTCTTTTTCTTTAAGTGACTTTACCGGTGATTGACTTCTTATGTATATGCCCGAATGATATTGTATGCTATTATACATTATTTACATTATACTGTGTTACTTAGATCCCTTTCTTAGTATAGGTGACTTCTTTTATCTATATTCAATTTTTCTATATTCTTTGACTTGATGTGTTGGTTTGTTGTTCGTTTTGGAGCTGAGGGTCTCTTCTGGAAGCAGCCTCTCTATCCCTAGGGATAGAGGCAAGGTCTGTCTACATCCCACCCTCCCCAGACCCTATGAGTAGCTTTGCTATTTGTGGGATATACTGGGTATGGTTGTTGTTGTTGTTGTTGTATGCTCTTAAGTCTACCTCGGAACGTGTCATAAAGATAATTTAGTTTGTCATATCTAACATATTTAATCAACAAGTCATGTTGAGCTTGATTTATTTTATTAAACCACGTCGTGTTTAAGTTGAACTGTTTAACCTATTTAATTAAATAGATTGACATGCCAACCTGGTTTTCAAACATGTCAACTTGCTAACCTGCTCATGACCCATTTGTAACAACTCACTAACCCATTAACAAGTTCACAACTTGATTAGTACCTGGAAATTTGTAACCCGTTTGCCACGCTTAATTCAATCAAATAAATGAGTTAACTGTACCCAAAAAAATGATCAATTAAATAAATGGTTAAACAAGTCGTATTTAGGTTACATGATTTTTAATTGTGTACAGGTTAGAATGGATATTATTTACACATAAAAATGTATGGGCTGTGTTCGAATTGAACAATTCAACTCACCAACCTGCCAACTCAAAATGATTGACACAATATACATGATCACATACAAGTCGGGACCGTTACTCAATACCCATCAAGTTTGCGGGCACCGGACATGCCAATTTATAATCTCTTGTGGTTAAATGTTGGTTGTTGGGTTGTCCATTACCTAATCTTAATAAATATAAATACTTCTAACAATTCTATAATTTACTACCAGTTATATTATATATTCATAAAATGGGGGAAACAACTTCAGGAGGTAATCGGACATGTATCATCTAATCCCATATAAATCTCAAACCTACGAAAATTTCTAATACTAACCACATACGTGGTCCCACACCTATTACAAGTCTTGAACATTTCTGGTTTAGTGTTTTCTCGTCTAATTAAGGTTTTTTTTAGCCATACCTAGACTAAATATGTAATTTAGCAAAATTATATTATATATATTTACAATTACAAACTCAGAAGTACTACTTTAATTATTTTTTATATTCACATAGTGTACCATATGTGATATACGCTTTTAACCGGTTCAATATTTTACAAATTTGATTTTTCTCTTATAACTTGCGTTGGTTAGTTTTTTAACCAGCTGTATTTAATTTTTTTCTCCACATTCCGGTATAAATTCTGTTGAAAACGGAGTTGTGTCTGAAACAAAGATTTACGAAACCGAATTGACCAAACAACATTGCTACTGGTGTAGGTATTATGTGAACCAGTATCGGTATTCGTTTTTTATAGTTTCGATTGACGTAAATACGACATTATTTTTTTGGGTTACATCAGACAACTTTTCGTAATGAAACCTTTGTAGGTAATTTCTTTTGTATCATAAACTATAATGTACGAGTAAATGTACCTTAACAAACCAACTTGTATTATTTTTTTTTCCGTAAACTCTACGGATTGACGGTATTGTACCATTAACAAAATGAATCGAACTTAGACAGATCAAATTCTCACTACACGCGGGGAATCCCACTAGTTTAGGAGAAATTTCAAAATATGACTATAGCACATGGACCATCCATATGATGTAGCAGTTTGCTAAAATAGACAATTATCTTTCAATATAAACACTTAAAGTTCAAATGAAATCATGATCAGGGCCTAACAATGAAAAACTACCATCAGAAATCAAGATAGCAACTATTATGATAAACAACTTATGTCTATAGACATTATAATATATATGCATATATCTATAAATCAGTTTTGTTGTATCTTTTCCATGAAAAGCTTCCTCTTTGCTTCAAGTTCTTTAAGGCTTACTTAAACCACTTCATTTTGACAGATTGGGCAATTCTGGGACAACAATTTCCATTAGAGTCCAACATTGATGAGCTTATTACAACTTTGCCATTAACAACATCAGCAAGTTTTGAAGAGATTATTTTTGAAAAGTGACACAAAAGAGAGCCAAAATTTCTAACCTTCTTAAGCAGCAACCAGTCAGTGATGCATTTTGAATGATATCGGTGCAAACAAGGCAACGTGATCAACTGTTCGCCAGAGTGAAAATCCATTTGACATACCACACATCTAAGATCACACATGTTATGAAATGAATCATAATCTTATCATCAAAGTGATTCCATATTTTTTTTTCTAGATTCATGTTTACTATCTACAATTTATGTGTAGAGTGCTTGTTTTAAAAAGCGTAACGTGCTCCAAGGCGTTTAGGTCCCAAAAGCTGAGGCACGAGACGTTGTTAAATGTACAATGACATAAGCTTTATCTACGACCACAGTTGCGTCACTCTCGTTTGTTTAGTGAACCTTTCATGATTTTGTCATCCCTTTGGTTGTTTTTACATATTAACCTCCTAAAGACCCTAAGTTTGACTCAGAAGTACATGAGGTGACATAAACTTTATCTACGACCACAGTTGCGTCACTCTCGTTTGTTTAGTGAACCTTTCATGATTTTGTCATCCCTTTGGTTGTTTTTACATATTAACCTCCTAAAGACCCTAAGTTTGACTCAGAAGTACATGAGGTGCCACCTCAAGTACTTGATGCGTCAGGGCTGTCTCCGAAAATCACAAACTTTTTTTTGGCCCTGTGCGAGATAAAAAAAATCGGGCCCTATTCGCACTAAAATAGTTGGGCTTCTGAATTTGATTGGCAAAAACAGATGGGCTTCTAAACAGTTGGGCCCTATTTTTTAAATCTAGGCCCTAACATACAGATTTTTTTAATATATATATAAAAAAAATTTTGGGCCCTATTTCGATTTGGGCCCAGAGCGGTTGCCCACCCGACGCTTGCTCTGTGCTAGCCCTGTGATGCATTATCCTGAGCGCCACGAGGCTCAAGCATGCCATTTAAAACCAAGGTAAAGAGTTAAAGTGTTAAACTTGTTAAAGATTTTTGCTTTAAGGCGCCATTGTTTAAATAAAATAAAATTAGGAAGAAAGATAAAAATTATATATAAGGATCTGTTCTTACTTCTCCTTTTTCTTGCACTTTGAGAAGAATCCACCAGACTTGTACCTGGAAGTTGGTAACTCTGCAATGAGAGATGCTGATATTCCTCGGTTTTCAACGCCAACGGATTCCGATAATTCTACTAATTCCTGCAAAAGATTGGTTACATGACAATCTAATATGGGTCATGATCCATTTACTACATTAGTTTGGTCACGGGTCACATCACGCTCCGTTTAGCTAAACGGTCACGTAATGGTCCATTTGGTTAGGTCATGGGTCAGATCACATCATTCATATATCAGTCCATTAAAGCAATGCAAAACAATATATGGGTCTTTTCTGGGTCATACTCCACCTGCTTAGGTTACACGGTTCACTGACTGTTCGGTTCGTTTACAGATAAGATACCAGGTATAATTACGAGCTCATATGTACCTCGTATTCCATATTATCAGGATCAACCGGGGCTTGACTTGAATTCGAGCTTGAAGCATGAGCCTAGTCATTGAACATAGTATATAGTTTATTATTAAAGGAATAAAAATAAGTATAAAATTAAAAATACCCTTGGAGGAGTTGCTATAGGAGTTCTTGAACTACCTGCACAAGAATTGAATATAGTGTTAACATGTTTACAGCTGCAAGAAAAGAATCAAGTTTTCGGTTGTCATATCTAACCCGCTGACATGTTTAATAAAACAGGTCGTGTTCAGGTTGACCTTATAAATTAAACATGTTGTGTTTCAGTTGACATGTTTAACCCGTTTAATCAAAATAGGTCGACCTGTCATCACGTTTAAAACATCTCCAGGTTGTTGTTAATGTCTTTGACACGAATAAATATATGGGTCGTTTTTAGGTTCAACAATTCAACCTGACAACTCATCGTAACAAAGTTTTTATTTTCCTTTAATTTTCTACACTTTAAAGAACTACAAATTACTTTCAGCCTATGCATAATGGACGATCGAAAAATTATAAATTTGAGATTCAAAAGAAAACTAGAATAAAGATTTGACAAACCACTTGCAAAGCTACTGGGTGCGGTTACGTAAAGATCATCAAGTTCATGTTCATCCCCTAACTGCTGCAACGATAAAGCCATAGCTTCATCTAAGGCAAACTGTGACAAAAAATCACCACTCCTTGTCCTTGTAGGTGCACCTTCACTCACAGTATGATGACCCGAATCGTTAATTCCATCATCTTGCACAGCCACATTGTTGTTTCGGGGACGTTCTTGAAGAGATTCATACATTGCCTATGACAAATTTACCAAAATGTTATCAAGTTCTAATCTATTATAAATTCAGCATGCTGCCGATTCAAGATTACCTGCTGCAAGAGAGCGTCTTCATCAGAGAGACCGTCATCATTCGCCATGAAGTCAGCAATCTCATAATTCAAGTAATGATCATTGAGGTCCAAATTTCCACTCATGAATGCTGCTCAAAAGATTATAGTTATGAACTATAATATGCTTCTCAAATGACTGACTGATTGTGATAAGCAAATAATAGTTGCATATAACTGTAAAAAAATTGCAAATATTAATGACCCATAATTCAGAATCAGATTCATGTTTAAAAATAAATTTTAATAGATTATGAAAGATTGTATATTGAGATACTTGTATATATACCCATAATTTTTTTCAATGCAATTGATTTTATAACATAAATTCAATTTATTCATATATTTCTTGGCCATTTATGATGGTCATCAAGAAAATACTATTTCATAAACAGGAGTGTGCGAGAATCCAATTCGACGATCAAACAATAACCCAGAAAGATTTATCTAGAACCGTGTTATACAAACACTACTGACATGTTATCCAGACACCATTGAGTGTCATACGGCCCTATAGCCATATGGGCTGTATTATAGGGGCAAAAAGGTGGTAATATGTACATCCCCTAAGAATTAATTAACTACAATTCATATGTATATAAAATGTTTTAAAAAATCCCAGGAAAGATGTAGACATTGAACTTGTGTTTGAATTATTATTATTATTTTTTTTAATATAAAACTGAGTCAAAGCAAGCCGAGCTCGATCTTAAATTTTCAGCTCAACTTTTAATCCAAGCCGACTCTGTTTAAAATCAAGCCAAGTCCAAGCTTGCCCTGGCTTGGCTTTGACTTGAGAACAACTCTTAGCTATAAGCCATTAATGTGTGTAACACCCCAATTTAAAATAATAATTATAAGCAAATAACAAATTTATATATTATTAATTTAAAACATTGCAGTGCATTACTGATTGTACCTACTGCATAATGTTTTGTATAGGGAAAGTAAGGCTTAGGTTTTGACGTGTGTCCTTATAGAGAGGTGGCAGAGAAAAATCGGTGCTATCTTCTACAATGGTTCTGAAGCCGACGATGGTGCAAGATCGGGAGGTGGTTGCGGAGATCGGGGTAAGTGTCGGTATCCACTACAGAAATCTGGAAATAATCACTTCTTCTGAGAAAGTTCATCAAGATCTAACGTTCCAACACAACAATATGCTCCTTAATCGCAACTGGGTACATCTCTTTTGGCTTTTTCTTTCACAAAATAAACTTAGTAACTTATAACTTCTTATATAACATAATAACATACAAATGCAGTGGTGGTGGTGGACCTAGAATCATGGCGGCACTGGTCTAATCGCCGGTGGTAGAAAGGGTAGATGGTCGGCCCTTATGGTCTCAAGCATCAGGAAGAGTTTTTGCAACATGTGATTCAGGTTCGATTATAAATATATTAGCTTGAATGTGGGATTTGAGATGGGTATGAGATTATGAACAATATGAATTTATTTGGATCTGTACTGCTTCTTTTGATGTTGAATTATAGTAATCTTCATTTAACTGTCTCATCAGTGCCCTATGCTGTTGAACCCTACATCGATGTTGCAGGTCATCAATTTGATATATTATCAACATTGTTTGGTTTCAGAATCTGCAACAGGTTTCGTTTCTCGCTTGAATCGTTTTAAATTTGAGCCAGGTGTGTTACTTTCAGATTGAATTGCTAAATAACTTAAAGTGTACTGAATTGAGAGGACTTGATTTGGGAGATGAAGGGGATCAAGTAATTTCACCTTAGAGGACCGAAAGGCATGATGCTCAAAGATGATGACGAGGTGCTTGCCGTTTTAGCTACACGGGGCTGCAAGAAGACTGCATCGGGAAATATGCCTTGTCGTGATTACCATATTAAAGGTAAAAACTTTTGATTTTATTGCAATATATTTGTGTTTGTTATAGAAATCAACAATGTGTCATCTTAACTAGCTTTAGGTGTAATATTATTTAGACACTTAAATACATTGGTTCTTATGCATAATAAGATTTTTTTTATGTTTTCATTTTAGCTTG
Source organism: Helianthus annuus (assembly GCF_002127325.2). Lineage (NCBI taxonomy): Eukaryota > Viridiplantae > Streptophyta > Magnoliopsida > Asterales > Asteraceae > Helianthus > Helianthus annuus. The sequence goes on from NC_035447.2 coordinate 109,965,934, forward strand.
TATAACTTTCAGATCTTACAAACTTTGCCTCTCAGATCTGATTCTTGGGTTGGAGTTCGTGGTTTATTAAGTCTGTAGTGGAATTTTTTTTTTTGGTGAAAAATAATGGTCTTATGCTAAATACAAGAAAAGAGACTCCATTTAATCTATTTACTATATAATATATTAAAAAAGTATTATGAGTTTCATAGTTAGGTTAAGATCAAGAATACATACTGTTTATTTGAATTATATGCAAAAAAAAATTTTTGAAGTTCTACTCTTGGCATATTGTCAGATTTCTTGATTGCTTAAACTTTTTGCAGTTGTTGATTTTGATGACTTTACATATGTTTTAAATTTTCTTTTTATAGCCTAAGTGGTGTCTTTTTTAATGTTAATCAATTTTGGGTATGAAAGTGATTTGTGGTAAATGGGATCATCTTTTGGATTAGGGATGAGCATGGTATCGGACCTATCAGTACTGTGCCGAAACGTTACCAGTCTCAAAAAAACGGGAACCCCGGGTACCGGTACCCGGCGCCAAATGCTCATCCCTACTTTAGGATATATAAAAATGGCCTTGCCATATCACTTTTATAACATCGACTGATCAAATCATTGTGTGTTGTTTGTGAACAGTGATCGCCAGATGACATGGAAGGGGCCGGAACATTGACTGTTTGGGTAAGATTTGGTTTTCGGTTAGTCATTTATCTTCATTTTAGTTTACCCCAAGCTAATAATCATATTACAAAAAATAACATGATAAGGGAAACTCGTAGAATGTTGTATTTAAGACCGTGGGGTATGGTGGGGCGTGGGTTTGGGGCATGGGTTGACACGTGGACTTCGAGGGGCATCGTTGGTCAGTTGCATGTTGGGTCGGTATGGCGAGGCGTGGCTAGCCCGCATGGGTTGACACGGTTGTTTTTTAAATTTAAATCCTAGCCACCTATAGCCTAGCAAACCCAGCCAATGAGAGCCGGCCACGGAAGACCGCTAGGCCCGCCTAATGCCCGGGCTGAAACCCCCGCCCAAGGGGCCACGCCAAAACCTAAGCCCACCCGGGGTGGTGACTTGGGCGTTTGTACCCAACCCCCGCCCCATACCCCATAGTCTAACACCCCTGAACTTTAACCAGTTTTTTCTCTTATCCTTTTCTTAAGTCGATTTACGCTGCAATACCCCTTCTTCTGGACCCTTTTAAGCGTAACTGTTGAGATGAAAGCATAACTGTTGAGATGATAATCTCTCAAAGTTTGTTAGCATGTGTACATGGAGATAACAAGAGCAACTTAGGCCATATATAAGAGGTGAGAGCGCACACATTCTTCCATCCATGTAAGTTCTAATGATATTTTTAACTATCGCATTTAAAATTTGGTCGATATATTATTTGCGTATATGCCAACTACAATTTCGTGTACTTAAATGCTTATTACATAACTTAGGATTACTCACTTTTAAAGTGCTTACTAAATTTTTATTTTCTGCATATATCCAAATTATCATTATTATGAAGAATAGAATACACTAACTATATGCTCTATTGTTGCTACTGTTCAATTGGCAAAACTAGGTTTGTGGTCTGATGGAGTGTTGGTCTAGAAGTGTTCTGTCTTGGCACTGGACGAGGGAGGCGAGGCTGCTAAATGGTTCACTGACTTTCAATTATAGATGTAGCTTGGTTTGTAAAGAGTACTTGATGTTCACTTGGTCTCAGTGACGTGTATAGTGTACATATTGAAAGGAAGCCTCGAAACATCATCGAGTATCATTGGGTTTATTTAGGTGAAACTAAATAAGAAATACTCAATTTGTTGTTACTTTTTAATCATCTTTGTTATTTTATACCTAACAAGGCTTATAGAACGCTCCGGTAAGGCATGCCGCACCCGCGACGCAACGCGCGCGGCCTTTAATACTAGTTATGAATTTTAATTAGTAAAACAAATTAATTAGGTAATATGATTTATATTAATAAATTCTTGACTTATTATTCAAATATAACTACTTGTAAAAGTAAAAGAAAATGAAATTTAAAGATAAAAATTTAAGTATATTAAATTAAATTAAAAAAGAATATTAATACAATCTAAACCTTGTTTTTTTTATAAATTACAAATTACACCTACTACTAAAATATACACCTCTTCAATAAGACTTGAGCCCTCATCACTTGGGTGAGGGACATAAATACAACATCTTAATACTATTGGGCTGGTCAATCTGAACTTTGTGGGTTGGAATGGCAGCCTCTTGAACACCGCATTCGTGTGTGCTCTCATTCCTAATATCGTTGCGTTGACATCAGTCAGTATTTCTAGTGATGTTTTACGAATAAATATTTTGAATGCTAAAAGTGGTTCAATAATATTTTTATGATATGTTTTATGCTCGTTTTAAAAGTTTTGCAACTTTTACAAGTTTTGAACATGTTTACGATTTTTATGAGTTTATAATATAGGTTTGCTAGTCTACAAACTTACGATTAGACAAGTTTACGTGTTGACAACTTGACACGTTACACATGCTTATAAAGGTTACAACTTGACATATTGTTGTTTATTACCCTTTATCATTCACTAGGCAAATATGTTAAGACGTACTTGTGGTTTTGTACGTTCGGTTATCATGTTTTTTGGGGAGAGTTAAAGGAGAGTGGAGACTTTTGAAGAACTATTGGTTCGCATAATTTGTTTTTGGGGTATTGGATTTTAATAAGCCTATGTTTTACCTGTTGACCGATAATAATCTCAGCTTTTCTCTCCAACGATCCTACTTGTAAGAATTTGGCCCTCATTAATCGTTTTCTAACATATACGAACTTGGCATTCTCAATAGATTTAAATGCACTTGCAGAATCCTTAAATGATTTAAGTGCACCTATGTTGAAAAAGGATTAATGGGGGCTAAATTCTTACAAGTTTGGATCGTTGGAAATATGAGGATATTTTCGTAATTGAAAAACATTCTAACGGAGAGTTTATAATTCCTTCTCAAATAGGAAGCATTGTTAAATTCCTTTGAGTGATGGAATTTAGCGAAATATTTTCCATATTCCACTTTAATTAAAAACCAACCAAACATGATTCTTGATGGAATGTTTTCCAATTACAATTTCAATTCCTTTATAATCCATGAACAAAACGACCCCTAATTGTAATTAAACTTAGGATAAAGCTCTTTAGACTTATTATAACATTTAGGGTTATTGGATTTTATTACTCTTGTAAGACCCTTACATTTATTGAATATTTCATATAATATATAGTGCACTTTTAAACGTCATTTTTCAAAAACATTGATGAAACAACGTTTACATAAAGATCAAACCATTCAAACGATATTTACAAAGGTTTAAAACATCCAAAAAGATGGTTATAATAGTTTTACATAAATTCGGTAACAAAAGAGACTATTAAAGTAGCAGAAGCTTTGTTGGTTTGTGTGTTCGGTCCTCGTGTACGCTTGATCATCATCCGAACTTTTGTATCAGTTACCTATAAACAAAATTCATCAAAATGTTGGTTATAAGAGTTTATAATGTGTTTTAACAAGTTCCTTAGATCAAAACACAAAAAAACAAAGTTTTCTAGTTTTGGTTGCCTGTCGCGTGCCGCGACAGGGTTCAGTATTTATGTGCGTGCCGTGACACACTCTGGTGGGCCGCGATCGGCTGCTTATTCTTTGTCGCGGGGCGCAAGACACCTGTTTCGAGAGAAGGTTTCTAATGCAAACCTGCATTTATTCAGCTCAACTAGTTTTTACGAAAATTACAATAACTTACTCGTTATTGATCCGAATTGAGTCATGTCTCTTCCTACGTGATCGTAATTCGATCCTCTATAATATAGAATCAAAATCCAACATCTGAATGAACAAATTCCTTAAATTTAAGCCCTCGGCTTATAATAATTTCAACTTATTTTGACCCATTTAAGTCTTAAACATCACTATTGTCAAAATAACTTTCATTTTTACGCTAACATTTACAACAATGAACATTTCCTATCCGTGAGGCGTTAATCATAACTTTATGCGTCCGTTATGGAATAAGTATGATACTTATTTGACCCATTCGACTACAACTAGTCGAACCTTCATTTTACAATTTCCTTTCTACAGAGTATTAAGATTTTAGTCATACTCAACCTGAGTTTTTGACGTTAGACCTGCATTTCCTATTCTCGGATAATGCATATTATGACTTTTTACCCATAGGCGGGTATGATTTCGGAGTCATTTAGTATTTAGTATGAAACCTTTCCAGTTTGCATCAAGACTCACAATTGACCCATTCGGTCTTTTTAGCGATGTTCATCGCTTTTATACAACCAAAATATCATAACTTTAGTTGTTTTGACCCGTTTGGTTTTACTAGCAAAGTCCACCGCTTTTGTGCTACCAAACATTCGTTATTCGAGTCATTTTGACCCGATTGTCCAATATAGTGAAATCCATCACTTTATATATACATCTTAACTTATCATTAGACTTTAATTAATCCGTTTGGTTTATTCATACGGAATCCATCGTTTTTAATGTTAACCAAACTTCATAACATTTCACTTAGCATTTATCGGAAATAAACATAAGAACATTAACGACAATCTACGAAGCATATAGCCGCGTACCTTTAAAGCTTTCCCTTTAAACGGTTATCCGATCCGCCTTGATTACTTGATGATCTGCCCAAATTGCTTATATAATTAAATTCGAACATATCGCTTAGAACTCATTTTTCAATATTCGACACACAATGCTTCTAGCTAACCAATTAAGTGATTCTTTCATATTTCTCACTTATTTCAAGTTCATTTAAGCATTTTGTCGAACATCTTGTGTGCGAAATTAGTATACTAACACTATCATGTTCATGATTAATAATTTTAACCATGTTAAATCATGATATTCCAAATCATATGTCAAGAATACCATAACAACACTTGAACTTACATCATAACTATCAAGTAACACTAAATCATCATTATGAATCAAGTGTTCTTCATTTTATTCACAAACCCATATAACACCTATATGATAAACATTGAAATCACTAGATTATTGTGACACCACACCCAAATAAGGATGCACCATACACAATTGATACCAACTTACCAGTAAACTCTTACGTTATTGATACAAACGGTAATGTATAAAAGTTGGAAACTTAAAGGTACAAAGTTTGGTCAAACTACTATTAGCTGATCACGCAAAATTTACACCAGATAAGAAAGTTTGAGATACTTTATTTCACTAGTCACGCCTATCCGAGATAAACAACCCGCCCAAGACTAACCATCATTTCCTGTGACACATGCTTAAAAGACGTCAGATATTCCACTGGTGAGTTTATGAATATACACAATTTACAATTCACATTATTTAATCATGACTTGTACCCGCCCATGTTATCGTAACCCAACGTTACCACGTAACTTACATAACCATACAGTTAATGCCCACTACACCACAAGTGTAGTACCGACAAATCCCGCCGTAGCGGCACGTATAAGGGACCACAAATATCATGTGTATGTCATGCTCAGGTTACATACATGCGTACAACAGTCATGCCATATTATTACAGTTTAGGACAAGCATGTTCACATTTGAAAAGCATTCATAAAACTCACCTCTTGCTAGTAGCTAACCGTTGATACAATTGCAAGTATGATCAGGTACTATCTCAAGGTCCTGACACAATTTACATAATCCTAAGTTAGGTAATGGTACACCTAACTAGTCATTATCATGGTTGGATATTGGTTAACCCTACCTTGTTTAAGCATGGTTGATCAGTCCATGCCTAACTAAGGCTAGGCTACCCAATACCCGCCCCTGACAATAATCCTAGTACCTAAAAATAATACTAACACTACTACCACTAATATATTATTACTAATAATAGAACTAATATTAACTACTAAAAATAAATAATAAATAACTAAACATAAACTTAAACGAGAGTATACCTCAAGACTATCTACGGCACGTTGATGTAGAGTTTCCCTACTCCTGCTCCTACTCGTGCTCCAAAAACGACTACTAACAACACCCAACGGGGTATCGTATACGCGGGATTCTCAATACTACAGCGTTCCCGTTAAAATTTTGGTGTATCTAAAATCCTACCATTTAACTCCTATATATATGTGAAGCAAGCAGGCATCTCAATTCCTTTCTGGGCGATGTGGGACATTGACGTGCTTGCTAGCTAGCTTGACGTGCTAGCTAGCTAGCTTAGTTATATTAATTCAGCTGCTTCACTCGTTTTTCTTGTATAACTTTTAAAATATGACGTTTTATAAAACGACGAATATGTCATTAGAATGAGCATATTTTTATCTACGTTTTAACCTAAGTTTCATTAAAAATGGAGTAAGGTAAATAAAATAATATATTTAATTATTAATATTAAACGGTCTCTTATAATAGCCAGGGCTTGTACAGATGTCTCATATTTCAACTAAATATTTCAACTAACCATTTTACTCGTTACTTAGTCGTTCGACAATATATAAATTATAAATTTTAAATATAATTTTATTGGTTCACAAAACAGGGTATCTTAAGTGACTCGTCCGCTAGACACTTTCTTAAATTTGACACGCGAAACGTGTCATGAATTCCTTGTAATTCTGTTGGCAATTTTAACCTATATGCTTCAGGACCAACTCTTTCGATTATCTCAAATGGTCCAATATAGCGCGGACTTAGTTTTCCTTTCTTCCTGAAACGAATGATACCTTTCCAAGGCGAGACCTTAAGTAATACCTTGTCGCCAACTTGAAATTCTAAGGGTCTTCTTCGTCTGTCGGCATAACTTTTCTGTCTATCTCTAGCAGTCTTCATTCTTTCTCGGATTTGTATGATTTTATTGGTAGTTTCTTCAATAATTTCGGGTCCAGCTAATGGATTTCTACCAATCTCAGTCCAACAAACTGGGGTACGACACTTCCTTCCATATAGTGCTTCAAACGGAGCCGCCTCGATGCTTGCGTGATAACTGTAATTGTATGCAAACTCTATTAGAGGTAAATGCTCATCCCAGTTTCCTCCAAAGTCTATCACACATGCCCTAAGCATGTCTTCCAGTGTTTGTATGGTTCTTTCACTTTGGCCATCTGTCTGTGGGTGATAAGCCGTACTTAAATTTACTTTTGTTCCCAATTCCTTTTGGAAGCTTTGCCAAAATCTGGACGTAAAACGGCTATCTCTATCTGATATAATGGAGATAGGTACTCCATGACGGGTGACAATTTCTTTGACATAAATTCTTGCTAACTTATCCATTTTATAATCTTCTCGTATTGGTAAGAAATGAGCAGACTTAGTTAAACGATCTACTATAACCCAAATAGTATCATAACCATTCTTAGTTCGTGGAAGTTTAGTAATGAAATCCATGGTTATCATCTCCCATTTCCATTCAGGGATCTCGGGTTGGATTAAACATCCTGCAGTCTTCTGATGTTCTGTTTTGACCTGTAACACCTCGTAAAATCACGTCCAATGATATATGGACACGTGTAATAAACCCTAATAAAGTCCAATGCTGAATTTAAGGGACTAATTTTCGAAAAAAATCGAAAACTTTGATAATAAAAGGACTGGGAGTGTTAGCATACCTAAAATAAGTTTCCAAATAACCTCTCACGATGTTTATATTCACAAATGTGCCACTTGATGATAAGTGTAGTCGTTTTTGCGTAATTAATTGAAAGTTTGCGCAATAAAGGGATTAAAAGCGTCAACATGTTAATTCTTACCTCTGAGTGACCTTCTAACAAACCGGGAGCTTAATAATATTTAATTATACTCTCGGGAATGCCAAATGATGGCCATCTAAGGTTTTTATGCCTATAAGTAAAGTTACGCGCAACTTTGCAAGTTAGAGGGGCTAAAAGTGTCAATATGTTTAATTATACCTCTGAATGACCTTTTAGCGAACCCGAAGCATCGTGATGTTTAATAATACTTTCAAGAATGTCTAATATGGATTAGATGAGGCTTCAATGCTATTAAATGTTGTAATGCGCAAGTTTGCGCAATAGAGGGGCCTAAAGCGTCAACTTTTGAATCTATGCCTTTCGGTGACCATCTAAGCGATCGAGAGCGTATTAATATTTAAGTATATGCTTGGTAAGGATAAACATGGGTCATGGAAGGCTTGAATAACATCAAACGGCATTTCGCGCTACTTTGCGCAATTTAAGGACTATTTGCGTCAAACTGTAAAAGTATGTCGATTCATATGGTAACGGACCTTCCGGAAAGTGTCCATGAGTTAAACATGCCCTAATTATCATTTCTATAGCTTATATTCAGGCTTAGAGGTGTTTAGTGCGCAAAAATAAACTTTAAGGTCATGCAGGGACTAAAAGTGTCAAAAAGTGCACAAGTTTGCACTTTTGCGCATATCTTGCATTCTGAATATCCCCGGGCACCCAAAAATTTATGTAAGCACTAAAATATTTTATTTTAGTGATCGCCATGATAAATTTCCTTTCATCGCGTCGTTTGGTTCGTTTTTAGCGCCCGTCCGTGTTTCGTCGTAATTCGACGCATAACGTGATCGTACGGCCAAACGAACCGACATCCGACATGTTTTTGAACATGTTTCATGTCCCCTAAGTTTAAACATCATAGTGGGGCCTATACATGAGGTTAACGGGCCTAGAACGCACTTAAAATAACCTTATAAGCTGGCAGGGACCAATTCTGTCGATTCTGAAACTGTTTTATTTAATTTTTGGCTGATCGTATCATAGGTCTCTAAGTTTAATTCGGTTGATACCGAATTTACCCCTTTTAAGCCATAAAATGAGTTTTACAAATTCTTTTGACCCCAAACCTTTTTCTACTGATTTTATTTGTTAAATAAAATATTTTGGGCCTTCTGGAATTATAAAAATATCTGCTTTCCTTTAAAAACCCGGAAATGGCTCCAAATCGGCTTTTTAAGCGTTTTTAACGCATAGTATGCACTATAAGCACATTAGACACATAAGGTAAATACCTACTGATGTTTTTAGCATATTTTTATATAATAACAGTAAGCACGAGTTTTTGAACTCAGGTTTCCAGTTTTGACATTTTTAGCCCTTGTGAAATTACCAAAATACCCCTAAGGAGCATAGTTTGATTTTAAATGATAAGTTTTGTATATGGGTCATACCCTACTGTTATAATATGTCAAATTAAGTACATTTACTGTATAAACCAGACCTGTAACTCAGATTTCCAATTTAACTCTTTTATAATCTTTTAAATGACCAAAATGCCCTCATGGGGCGTTAATTGAGTTTAATTCCGTATGAGGCAAAATAGAAGTTATCTTACTGATATTATAACGTATTTAAAGCATATTATCTCAGGGAACTTGCATATGACTCTTGTGGTTACCCGTAACGCTCTTTTAGCGTTCGGTTCGGTTTATGTAACTAGTTTGCATAAATTGACCGAAACGGGTCAAACATTATCATTTTTGTCTCAAAATCCAGAATGTATTTAGCATACCCATATTATACAAGTATCCAAACTTGTCGGGTCTAAATCACATTCTATCCGGTCTTCGCTTAATCGTGCGCTTGAACCGTATCGTCCTTAAAACTAACCGGTCTAAGCTTAGGCTTAAATAAAGACCCGTTAGAAATCTAATAGGTTATTATAAACCTTTGTTCCAGAATAGGAGACCCAGTAAAAGCTACCTTCACTTGCTAATTGTGATTCATACTTACCAAGGTAAATACTTTTAACTTATTTTCCCTATACGGGCTTGGGGTACGGTATATAAAATACCGCTTGGTCCGGCATTGAATTCTTTAATCGAATAGTGGTTAAATTTATTGAGATGACCTTGTTTTGAAGGTGTTTTATTACTTAAAGCCTTTGGGGGGTTGATGACCATGTCCCGGATATCCTTGGCATCATCTTACGAGATGGCCACGACCTGAGCACGGGGTGTAGGCGTACACCCGTCAGTGTATAACTCTATATTGTGGTGTGTTTATTAATCTTTAACTCGGTCTACGGATCGGGCTACTGAACGCATAAGTAACATGTAAATCCCTTACAAGATTATACTGCATAATTATCCCAAGTTATAAAAATATTTTATGCCATGTGCATTTAAATCAATTTTCAATCATTTTCAAAATGAGTCAGTTAAATTGTATTTACCAGTGTAAACTGACGTATTTTCCAAAAGGTTAAGTGCAGGTACTACACGTAATAGGCTGGCTGTCTTCTAGAGCGTCCACAATAAGTCTCGCAAGCTTGGATGACAATAAGTCTGTTGAACAATATCCTATTTTACTTTTGATCCGCCTGTGGATCCTTTACATGCCGTTTATAATACTTGATATTACTTTATATCGGTTTGTAATATATTTATCTTTTGCTTCCGCTGTGCATTTAAATATTGTGTTGTTTGACTATGATGATGTCAACCACGTCACTATACTCCCCACCGGGCCCACCGGTGACACGTGGAAAATTGGGGTGTGACAGGTTGGTATCAGAGCCAACATTGAGTGAATTAAACACTAACTTTTTGTGTTTAATCTCAATGACACGATAGCACATTCTTTAACCTTCCGAGTCTAGACTTAACATAGGAATACTTTCGACTCTGTTCAGAGGTTTGTTACTTTAAATTATATATATTTTAACACGTCGCCAAGCAAGGAGCTGTAGTAAAATTTCTCCCCATTTGAAGCCTAGGAAAGGCCGAGCTTCGTATTGCGACTAGGATTAATGTGCAACCGATAAGAAGGCATTCAGAAATAAAATAAAGAAGAAACTCGTTTTGCTGAAGTTCGTTTCCTTAGTAAGTCCTTGTAAGGACATTTTTATCTTTCAGTCTCTTTGAGGACAACATCATTTCTTTTAAGTCCCTTTCAGGGCAATTCAGTATTTTTATAATCATTGGAATGCTTTATCAAAATTTCATTCATTCAATATATATATGAATATAATATATGAAATAAATTAAAATAACATTCCTTTTGCAAGATCTACCATTATAATAAAATGGCAAAATCTAAAAGGACAAGACCTAGCCTCGTGTCATATTAAGACCCGGCCAAGATGGCAGTTCCTCAATTTAGATTCAGATCCTTATTAACATTTAAATTTAAAAAATGTTCTGCGTTAATTATAAACTAAGAATCTTAAGAGTGAAACCTAGCCTTCGGGTCAATTATAAGACCGGGCCAAGATGGTAAGACCTGTTTAAAAGATTCGTATACCTGTTAACATCTGAAAACATGTTAACACTCCTGGCAGACATGATCCATTAAAATCACACACGTCATTTTTATATAAAAGGATCTTTCTAAAGATTCCCAACCCAATCTTATGATCTCTGAATCATGGGTTTAGCTCATCAATTAAGATGATCACATTTTTACCATACGTGGTAATATAGTGCCTACGGGTCCTGCTTATTTCCATATGAGCCAAAAGACAGTGGTAGCAATAACTCCCTGTCAGAGAAAGGTAATGAACTAGGTTCAAACCTTCATGTTTTGATTCTCTGAAATCGTAACTTATAAATTAAATTGTCCATGTGACTAGGCCTTTTGTGCCACAAATAAAACTGTTAATGTTTTATAATTAGGATAAATTATTATAGAAATCTTAAATATGATTGATAAATTAAACAAATATGGTCTCTGCTTACCATGATTAATGAATTTCCTAAGGGGTAATCCCGTAATAAACATCCCTTATAAGGGAAGTGCCTACGGGCTATAGATGATGTCGTATAAGACTAAAGGCAGTGGTAGCCTACAGCTCCCTGTCAGGAAAAAGGTAATGAACATTGATTCAAACCTTAATGCCACGATTCTCTGAAATCATGGCTTATAAATCTAACTTGTCTACGCGACTAGGCCAGTTGTGCTATTATTAACTTATAAATTAGGGTTATGACAAAAATCCTGAATAAAATAAATATCCTTCCTTCCCTGTCGGCATGCATTTTAAAAAGAATCTTAAAGGTGAGACCTAGCCTACGTGGCCAAGATGGTGAAATCTACTCAAGGGATTCAGATCCTTGTTAACACCTAAGAACGTGTTAGCACTCTTGACAAATGTGATTCGAAAAATCACAATAGTCATCCTTATATTGGATTCTTCCAATTCTCTTGTCTGGCCTAGTAATTAGAAATCATGGCTTATGTCATCCTATAAGATGATCATATTATAAACATCCGTTAGTGATAAAGTGCCTGCGGACTAAACCTGTTGTCCAATAAGACAACACGACGGTTGTGGTCTACGACTCCCTGTCTAAAAATATTGGACTAGGTCCAAACATAATGGTCTATAAGATCAATGCGATCATGACTAATATCATCTAATATGACGATCATGTTATTTAACATCTCTTAGTGATATTTTGCCTACGGGATATAATATATTGTCCAATAGTGACAAGGCAATCGTAATCTTTTATAATTCTTTGCCTAAGGGGGTGAGCTATGCTCAAATCCCATAGTCTATATGATCAATACGATCCTGACCAGTATCATCAGTATGGTCACCATAATATTAACATCCCTAGTGACGAAAAGCCTACGGGCTATATTTTTGCTCTATTTGAGATTGGATAAAGCTAGTGGTGGTCTTTATGATCCCCAGTTCAAAGTGGTGGGTTATACCCAACCCTAACAGTCTATATGATCAGTGCGATCCTGACTAATATCATCTGATACGATGATTATATTATTTTATAGGATATTTGAAGTACAGTCTTGGGCCTTCCTATCTTCATAAGGGGATTTCAAGAAGTACTATCCGACTCAATGGTTATGATTATATGCATCTTGACGGCGATTTAGATAACGAAACTAGAGTAATACAATAAACACATGGTGGATACGCTGCTGGTACTTCCTATATATAAGTGTGTTTATTGTACTACCCTTCGTGGCGTTATCCTGAATCATCGATAAGATCTATATCACCCACGGGTTATATATTATATTGTCCATTAGAGACATTGTCAAATATGACCATTATGGTACATCGTCGAAGGTGATGGGCAATGCCCAAGCCTTAAAGTCTATGAGATCGATAAGATCATGACTGATATACTCAATGATGATAATTATATATATACATATATGTATATATGTAAACATCCATTAATGATGTCCTAGGATTTGCCTATGTGCCAAAGTAAATCGCCTTTCAAGACGATGACAATGGTAGCCTATGACTCCCTGACCAACGGTGAAGAACTAGATTCAAATCTTAAAGCCCCTAATCTAATAAGATTGCGGGTTATAAATTAATGTCCTCTATGACAGGCATTTGTTACCATATCTTATAACGTCCTATGCAACAAGGCCTTCGTGACATATGATTATTTATGTCCTTCCTGACGGACTAATGTTTCATATTTTAGAAAGCCATTATGGCAAGCCTTCGAGCTATTTAAAATCATCTATATGCCAAAGACAGTTGGGACATTTTGATCCCCTGTTAAAAGGGTAACGGACTCGTTCAAAACCCTAAAGGCCTTTAATGATCCTTTTGTGTCTTAGGCTGAATATGATTGAGGTACAATCAAATAACACTCCTTAGGAATGTTTATATGGTTTAATAATACCATGGTTAATGTATGATAAGTCATCAGAGCGATGACTAGCTGTTGAAATGCACGCAAATTGCTACATTTGGTATTTAATACCAAAAGATTCGAGTATGGAAAACTCATATAAGACAAACAACCGTTGCAATGCTAGAGATGCGACAAATGTTAACGGTGCATCAAGAGTGAACCTCAGAGTTAATCTCCAAAACCAAGTTAACGCAGTTGTTAGAAAGGTTATGAGAAAACACATGAGATGATTCAAGAAGCCAAATGTTGTTTAACACATGTCGCTACTCAAAATAAGATTTTTATTCATACTCCATATGCGAGGAATGACCCAAATAAAATCATATGTGGCAAGGATCCCATTCTTTTTAGGATGTACTTAAAAAGTACTTCGTCTCTTGGAAGTCAAGAGACTTCAATAGTTAAAAGGGGCCATTGATTGCAAGGAATTGTTGAAAGAAGTAGAAACCATTAGGTATAACAGTGGTTATGCTGGAAAGCACGCGGTAAGGTGTGCGTCACAATCATTCGGTGGTAATACCCTTGATTTGTGAGGACACTAAGGGAGTCCCCTTATACAGTATTGGGATGGTCCAAATTTTAAGGACCTTATTAGAAAAACCTGGTATCCGCTACGAAGAGGAAAAGATGGAATAAGAATTTTTCCGACCCCCATAAGAGCTATAAACTATTGGCAGTAGGTTGCAAACATTGATTCATTGGTTGAAATAGTGCTCTTATTCGGTTAACCTAGAATTTAAGCATAAAGCACTATATGTATATATTATGATTTAGCATCAGCAATAAGAGGGCACATTAAGGTTTCAAAGCCTGCTTACTATGAATCCATTATGGATCCACCTCAGCTACTCACGTTTTATAGATTAAGGAATAAACAGTCAAGGTCGAAACTGCCCTACAAATTGTCAAAGATCTTATAGCTAAGTTTAAAAGGATTAATAATGGAGGCGTTTAACCTTCCTGATGAATAATTAGAGGCAGTTCACATTAATAGTGACGCCAGATAAACCCTTATTGTGACTCTTTTGGTTAAGGGTTACGTTTGGATTCAGGAACTGCTAAGTCTCTCATAAGATTTTAAGCTTAGCAAACTTCTAGAAATTTTACCGTAAGAACCCCAGATATTAAGTGTAAGGTAAAACTTACAGGCAAAATTATAAGAACCATTTCTTCTGCTCCTGTTAGAAATCTCTAATTATGTAATTCTAGAAGTATCCTCTATCTAGAAGGAGTGCGTCAGCATATATAGTTGACATCTATCGATTGCGAAACCAGACAGTATGATAAAAGCGCCATATGAGGATTGATGTATCTTAATAAGTTCCATAGATTGCTTCCATGCCTGATCAGTATGGAGGTTTAATGCATGGAACCACAAGGATATTCTAATAGTCATATGGTACTAAAGTCAACTAATGGTATTCAAAGAAGATGTCCAGAATGGAAGTTTTCATGCAAATGTTCCCGATTAAGAAATTCGTGGACTTATAACATGAATGTGTCATTTATTTGACTCAAGCAATGATGGATAAACTGGAGCCTGAGATAAGGAAAGTCTCTATAACCTCCTAGTATCTTGATCATCTTCTCCTAAGAATACCCTGATACCTCCGGAGAGGCTAGTAGAGTTAAGATTTATATCCCCATTTAGGGCTGTATCAATATGAAATCTCCAAAGACGGCTAGTACCATCATTGGATAAATCGAAACCCTGATTAAGTAAGTTTTAAAATAGAGGATTCATATAGCCCAACTCAATATTATGAGGATTCGATATAGTTAATTAAGAAAGACGGTTCATCTTGCTTATGCATTAATTATCGCAACCCTAATTAGGCAACAATTAAAGAATTTCCATCAGCCGCCCAGGATCGTCGATTTATTCGACTGACTGAAGGGATTAGCTATCCCTTAAGATTAGTTTTAAGCAGTGATTGGAATAACCATCTCACCTTAAGATCAACTTTTCTATAATAGTTGTTATATAAGTATCAATGCTGCTCCTTGAGAGACCTTGTATAGATGAGATGTTAACCATCTATTGTTAGACAGAAAATTGGCAAGCCCAATTATCAGGATCTGAAAGTTGCCTTGGAAACAACGAATAAGATCGAGCAAATCCATAATCATCTATAAGTTGCTAGTATTCGGCAGAGAATCAAGGATTCATGGAAAGAGCAAACCTCCTAAGTTCTTGTTAAGAAATAAAGTTCAACGAAAGATATCACCCTGGAAAGGTGTGCCAATCTGTTAATTGTCAGGCTAGTAAGCTCCGAATATATGAAATCATTCGAAGTAATCGAATATATCAAGATCAAATAGCTTATAAGCTAAAACCTATTTAAGGGACTTGGTGGAACTCGCAATGTATTACACCCTAAGGATTAAAGGATATGTTTCGCCAATAAGTCAAGAAGCACTATCACATAACGGTGGGCAGACTTATGATATAATGATAAACCTGTATCGAATGCAGATCGGCATGATAAGAAACCTCAAAAAAAAGGATACATGAACCTATTATATAGAGGTCAAATTGGGAGCTTGGACAGACTCCAGATATGCTATAGAAGTTAAGTCCGTTATGTGACAAAAGGTACTTCCAGCATTTTAGCAAATCTCGAGGTCGAGATTTCTTTTAAGGGGGTGAGGATGTAACACCTCGTAAAATCACGTCCAATGATAGATGGACACGTGTAATAAACCCTAATAAAGTCCAATGCTGAATTTAAGGGACTAATTTTCGAAAAAAATCGAAAACTTTGATAATAAAAGGACTGGGAGTGTTAGCATACCTAAAATAAGTTTCCAAATAACCTCTCACGATGTTTATATTCACAAATGTGCCACTTGATGAATAAGTGTAGTCGTTTGCGTAATTAATTGAAAGTTTGCGCAATAAAGGGATTAAAAGCGTCAACATGTTAATTCTTACCTCTGAGTGACCTTCTAACAAACCGGGAGCTTAATAATATTTAATTATACTCTCGGGAATGCCAAATGATGGCCATCTAAGGTTTTTATGCCTATAAGTAAAGTTACGCGCAACTTTGCAAGTTAGAGGGGCTAAAAGTGTCAATATGTTTAATTATACCTCTGAATGACCTTTTAGCGAACCCGAAGCATCGTGATGTTTAATAATACTTTCAAGAATGTCTAATATGGATTAGATGAGGCTTCAATGCTATTAAATGTTGTAATGCGCAAGTTTGCGCAATAGAGGGGCCTAAAGCGTCAACTTTTGAATCTATGCCTTTCGGTGACCATCTAAGCGATCGAGAGCGTATTAATATTTAAGTATATGCTTGGTAAGGATAAATATGGGTCATGGAAGGCTTGAATAACATCAAACGGCATTTCGCGCTACTTTGCGCAATTTAAGGACTATTTGCGTCAAACTGTAAAAGTATGTCGATTCATATGGTAACGGACCTTCCGGAAAGTGTCCATGAGTTAAACATGCCCTAATTATCATTTCTATAGCTTATATTCAGGCTTAGAGGTGTTTAGTGCGCAAAAATAAACTTTAAGGTCATGCAGGGACTAAAAGCGTCAAAAAGTGCACAAGTTTGCACTTTTGCGCATATCTTGCATTCTGAATATCCCCGGGCACCCAAAAATTTATGTAAGCACTAAAATATTTTATTTTAGTGATCTCCATGATAAATTTCCTTTCGTCGCGTCGTTTGGTTCGTTTTTAGCGCCCGTCAGTCTTTCGTCGTAATTCGACGCATAACGTGATCGTACGGCCAAACGAACCGACATCCGACATGTTTTTGAACATGTTTCATGTCCCCTAAGTTTAAACATCATAGTGGGGCCTATACATGAGGTTAACGGGCCTAGAACGCGCTTAAAATAACCTTATAAGCTGGCAGGGACCAATTCTGTCGATTCTGAAACTGTTTTGTGCAGACCAGAACTGTCAGGCGGGCAGCGTGAGTCTGCTGTGTCCTCTATGCGGGCCGCGTGGCCTGATCAGACCTGCAAACAGCAGATAACAGCCTGTTTCCAGCTGTCTTCATATGCAAACTGGTTTCTAATACCATCAACTTGATTCTAGGGGCTGCCCACAGGTTTTGAAAGGTGCTTTAACACCTGTCCTAATCTGATTTCATGTCCCCGAAACTTGTCGCGATCATACGAAGTCCCGAAAAGTATAAATAGGTGATGAGTTCACTTGTTACTCCACTTGCATTATAAATTCTGAAGCTCTCTAATCAACCTCAGGCCTTCTAGTGATCTCAAATTGCAATTAGGACTCTTGTAAGTGTTTATAACCCTTTCGATTTCGTTTTAGCTTAGTTAATTAGCTATTAGTCAATCCGTCGTAATTTAAATTTGACTTTGCGATTAATTAAAATCCGCTCAGTCATTTCTCGAATTGAAAGTACCTACACGTAGGTATTTATGTGGGTAACAAACCCTTAAAAGGGTATTTTCAGATTCCCACTCTAAGCATGATGATTGTCGAGTCAAAGCCTTTCTTAAAAAGTCAACATAATGGGTTTTTGCAAAACTTAGCATAATTAACAGTGTAGATCACATGCAACCTGTTAGATCATCAAAATAACCTTGTAAATAATGTAAGAACATGTTTCATCATGATCAACTCGACAAATTTTCAGTTTGAACCCGGATCGGAACCGAAAGTCTCATAAAATGACTTTTTCTTTGACTCTCGATTCGGATCCGTGCATGCATGTTTGAGATCTGCCTTAGAGCTTATTTTGGACCATTTTTATATATGTGCAACTCTCTGAGATTTTACATCTTGGTTCAACCCTTGTCCGATTCATATGCATGTTACCGATTTATGCTTAAATATGACTATTCTGCCCTTTTTGCTATAAAACGTAATTTTTTGGAAAAGTGAAAGAGTAGAAACCTTTATTACTGATTTATAAACTTGCACCAAAAATTTGATATCAGTTGGAGGTCCAGATTTAGAGTTATGCACAATATCGTAAATTGAAAGCTTTATGTTAAATAAACGGCGTAATTAGCGTATAACCTATTTAAGCCCACTTTTTGATACCAAACTTTTTACCAACTGATGTTATATAATATTTTGGGATTTTTGAAGATTTTTATTTAATTTTTGGCTGATCGTATCATAGGTCTCTAAGTTTAATTTGGTTGATACCGAATTTACACCTTTTAAGCCATAAAATGAGTTTTACAAATCCTTTTGACCCCAAACCTTTTTCTACTGATTTTATTTGTTAAATAAAATATTTTGGGCCTTCTGGAATTATAAAAATATCTGCTTTCCTTTAAAAACCCGGAAATGGCTCCAAATCGGCTTTTTAAGCGTTTTTAACACATAGTATGCACTATAAGCACATTAGACACATAAGGTAAATACCTACTGATGTTTTTAGCATATTTTTATATAATAACAGTAAGCATGAGTTTTTGAACTCAGGTTTCCAGTTTTGACATTTTTAGCCCTTGTGAAATTACCAAAATACCCCTAAGGAGCATAGTTTGATTTTAAATGATAAGTTTTGTATATGGGTCATACCCTACTGTTATAATATGTCAAATTAAGTACATTTACTATATAAACCAGACCTGTAACTCAGATTTCCAATTTAACTCTTTTATAATCTTTTAAATGACCAAAATGCCCTCATGGGGCGTTAATTGAGTTTAATTCCGTATGAGGCAAAATAGAAGTTATCTTACTGATATTATAACATATTTAAAGCATATTATCTCAGGGAACTTGCATATGACTCTTGTGGTTACCCGTAACACTCTTTTAGCGTTCGGTTCGGTTTATGTAACTAGTTTGCATAAATTGACCGAAACGGGTCAAACATTATCATTTTTGTCTCAAAATCCAGAATGTATTTAGCATACCCATATTATACAAGTATCCAAACTTGTCGGGTCTAAATCACATTCTATCCGGTCTTCGCTTAATCGTGCGCTTGAACCGTATCGTCCTTAAAACTAACCGGTCTAAGCTTAGGCTTAAATAAAGACCCGTTAGAAATCTAATAGGTTATTATAAACCTTTGTTCCAGAATAGGAGACCCAGTAAAAGCTACCTTCACTTGCTAATTGTGATTCATACTTACCAAGGTAAATACTTTTAACTTATTTTCCCTATACGGGCTTGGGGTACGGTATATAAAATACCGCTTGGTCCGGCATTGAATTCTTTAATCGAATAGTGGTTAAATTTATTGAGATGACCCTGTTTTGAAGGTGTTTTATTACTTAAAGCCTTTGGGGGGTTGATGACCATGTCCCGGATATCCTTGGCATCATCTTACGAGATGGCCACGACCTGAGCACGGGGTGTAGGCGTACACCCGTCAGTGTATAACTCTATATTGTGGTGTGTCTATTAATCTTTAACTCGGTCTACGGATCGGGCTACTGAACGCATAAGTAACATGTAAATCCCTTACAAGATTATATTGCATAATTATCCCAAGTTATAAAAATATTTTATGCCATGTGCATTTAAATCAATTTTCAATCATTTTCATAATGAGTCAGTTAAATTGTATTTACCAGTGTAAACTGACGTATTTTCCAAAAGGTTAAGTGCAGGTACTACACGTAATAGGCTGGCTGTTTTCTAGAGCGTCCACAATAAGTCTCGCAAGCTTGGATGACAATAAGTCTGTTAAACAATATCCTATTTTGCTTTTGATCCGCCTGTGGATCCTTTACATGCCGTTTGTAATACTTGATATTACTTTATAACGGTTTGTAATATATTTATCTTTTGCTTCCGCTGTGCATTTAAATATTGTGTTGTTTGACTATGATGATGTCAACCACGTCACTATACTCCCCACCGGTGACACGTGGAAAATTGGGGTGTGACATGACCTGTGAACACGTCATGCATTTTTCCACATATTCATTGATTGATTGCTTCATCCCTGGCCACCAATATTCATCTCGAATATTCTTGTACATCTTCGTACTGCCAAGATGCATTGTATACTTTGATCTATGTGCTTCTTCCATCACCATATCCCTGAGTCCTCCCACAATAGGTATCCAAATCCTATTGTGGAGTCTTAGTATTCCATCTTCTCCTTTAACAAGTAGTTCTTGTTTTCCCACCATCCTTTCTTTGTTAATCTGCTCAACTTTCAGGGCATGTGTCTGTGCATCCTTAATTCGTTCTAGTAAGCCTATTTTCACTTCAATTCTAGATGCACGTATTCTTAAAGGTTTAACTTTGTCCTTCCGACTAAGGGCATCAGCTACTACATTAGCTTTTCCTGGATGGTAACGAATTTCACAATCATAGTCATTCAACAACTCCATCCATCTCCTCTGTCTCATGTTCAACATCTTTTGCTCAAATATATACTTTAGGCTTTGGTGATCAGTGTAGATCACACACTTAGTTCCATATAAGTAATGCCTCCATATCTTGAGGGCAAATACTACTGCTCCGAGTTCTAGATCATGGGTGGTGTAATTTCTTTCATGTATCTTTAACTGTCGAGATGCATAGGCGATAACTTTGCCTCTTTGCATAAACACACACCCTAGTCCATAATGAGAAGCATCACAATATACTACAAAATCTTCGGTACCCTCGGGTAATGCAAGTACTGGGGCACTGGATAACTTTGTTTTCAAAAGATTAAAAGCTTCTTCTTGTTGGCTGCCCCAGACAAATGGGGTATTTTTCTGAGTCAGTGTCGTTAGAGGCATCGCTATCTTAGAGAAATCTTGAATGAACCTTCTATAATACCCTGCTAGCCCTAGGAAACGTCGAATTTCTGTGGGATTTCTTGGTGCCTCCCAATTCTTAACTACTTCAATTTTTGTAGGGTCCACTTGTATGCCTTTTTCATTAACAACATGCCCTAAAAATTGGACTTCCCTAGTCCAGAATTCACACTTACTGAACTTGGCATAAAGTTTTTCTTCTTTTAGTAACTTAAGAATGGCACGGAGATGACCCTCGTGTGTTTCTCTACTCTTAGAGTAGATTAGGATATCATCTATGAAGATGATTACAAATTGATCCAAGTATGGTTTGCAGACTTGGTTCATAAGGTCCATGAAGGCAGCTGGTGCATTAGTGAGGCCGAAAGGCATCACTAGGAACTCGTAGTGACGATACCTTGTCCTAAAGGCAGTCTTGGGTATATCTTCTTCTCTAACCTTTAATTGATGATACCCAGATCTTAGGCCTATCTTCGAGAAGTAGCTTGCGCCTTGTAATTGATCAAAAAGATCATCGATTCTTGGGAGTGGGTATCGATTCTTTATAGTGATCTTATTCAGGTCTCTATAATCAATACACATCCTCATTGAGCCATCTTTCTTCTTGACAAAGAGAATCGGCGCTCCCCATGGTGACGTGCTAGGACGTATGAATCCTTTGTCTAGTAATTCCTGGAGTTGGTTTCTCAACTCTTTCATTTCAGTCGGGGCAATGCGGTACGGGGCTTTGACAATAGGGGTTGCTCCTGGGATCAAGTCGATTCTAAAATCAATTTGTCTGTCAGGTGGTAATCCGGGAAGATCTTCAGGGAATACTTCAGGGAATTCAGCCACTACTGCTACCTCTTCTAGTTTCTTTTCTTCCTTTGCCTCTAGTGCATATACTAGGTAAGCTAAATGACCCTTTTGAATACACTTGGATACTTTTATCATGGAAATAAAACTTATGGGTTTACTAGGTCTTTCCCCATCAATTGTTACAGTTCCCCCTTTTGGGTCCTTAATTTGAATTTGCTTCTTATCACACAATATTTGAGCTTGGTGACTAGATAACCAATCCATTCCTATTACTCCGTCGAACTCTCCAAGTTTCAGTGGTAGTAAGTCTATGGATATTGGGGTCTTACTAATCTGGATGGTACAATCCTTTACCACACTCACAATTTCTTCTTCCCTCCCATCTGCTAGTTCTACTATAAATGGCTTATCTAGCTTACAAGGAGTCTGATTAATCAAAACTCTAAAGTGCTCAGATATAAACTTCTATCAGCACCAGTATCAAATAGTATTTTAGCATAAAAGTTGTTAAGGAGAAATGTACCTGTTATGACATCAGGGTTCCTACGAGCCTCTTCAGTATTCAGAACAAAAGCTCTCCCTCTTTCTTTATTAGGTTCCTCATTCCTCTTAGGACAGCTATCACTATAGTGGCCCGTCTCTCCACATTTAAAACACTTACGTGGTTCTTTACAATCACGATAGTTGTGTCCAGGTTTCTTATAGTTTCTACAGACTAACTGGTTACATGGACCGGAATGTCCTTTTCCACAAGTTGGGCACCTAGGTGGGGGTCCTCGTTGCCTCTTGAAATCTCTGTAATTGGGTTTCTTTTGTTCTTGGTAGTTTTCCCATTTCCTTTTCGGGATAGTTTCTGGGGTTTTCTTTTGTTGGATCTCCGTGGCGATAGTTGCCCCAGCCTCTACCGCATCATGATAGGTAGTTGGTTTGGTAGACTTGATAAACGTGCAATATTCTGTGGGGAGTCCCCACATGAATCTTCGAATACGATTTTCTTCAGGGTTCACCAAGTAAGACACTATTCGAGACATTTCATCGAATTTGGTAACATATTCCCGGTATGTCTTATTCCCGAGTTCAAGATGCAAAAATTCCTTTTCTATTCTGTCAGTTTCGCTTGGTGGACAGAAGTAATTTGTAAACAGTTCTGAAAACTCCTTCCAACTCAGGCGATGTGCCAGATCATCACCTCTAGTTTGCTTTTGTATCCTCCACCAAAATAAGGCTTCGGATTTAAACAAATGAACAGCAAACTTAACTTTATTTCTTTCATGGTGTCACACCCCCATTTTCCACGTGTCACCGGTGGGCCCGGTGTGGGGTATGGTGACGTAGTTGGCATCATCATAGACAAACAACACAATATAATAATGCACAGCGGAAGCAGAAATAGATTCATTTCAACTTTAAATAAATGTAATATTAAATATCACGAGTAGTTGAAACGGATCCACAGGCGGATCAAATAAAATAAGATAATTGTTCAACAGTTCTATTGTCGTCCGAGCTTGCGAGACTATTGTGGACGCTCTAGGAAACAGCCAGCCTAGTACGTGTAGTACCTGCACTTAACCTTTTGGGAAAATACGTCAGTTTACACTGGTAAATACAATTTAACTGACTCATTTTGAAAATGATTGAAAATTGATTTGAATGCACATGGCATAAAAATATTTTTATAACTTGGGATAATTATGCAATATAATCTTGTGAACGAATTACATGTTACTCGTGCGTTCAGTAGCCCGGGATCTTGTCCGGGTTAAAGATTAATAGACACACCACAATATAGAGTTATACACTGACGGGTGTACGCCTACACCCCGTGCTCTGGTCGTGGCCATCTCGTAAGATAATGCCAAGGATATCCGGGACATGGTCATTAACCCCCCAAAGCCTTTAAGTAAAACAAGACTGTTTAAACGAGCCGATCAAAATTATTCAATTGAACACCCAAGGGTGCAAGATTTTGTACGCTCGATCAAGCGGTATTCTATATACCGTACCCCAAGCCCGTATAGGGAAAATAAGTTAAAAGTATTTACCTGAGTAAGTATGAATCACAATTGGCAAGTGAGGGTAGCTTTTACTGGGCCTCCTATTCTGGAACAAAGGTTTATAATAACCTATTAGATTCCTAACGGGTCTTTTATTTAAGCCTAAGCTTAGACCGGTTAGTTTAAGGACGATACGGTTCAAGCGCACGATTAAGCGAAGACCGGATAGAATGTGATTTAGACCCGACAAGTTTGAATACTTGTGTAATATGGGTATACTAAATACATTCTGGATTTTGAGACAAAAATGATAACGTTTGACCCGTTTCGGTCAATTTATGCAAACTAGTTACATAAACCGAACCGAACGCTAAAAGAGCGTTACGGGTAGGCAAAAGAGTCATATGCAAGTTCCCTGAGATAATATGCTTTAAATATGATATAATATCAGCAAGTTATGTTCTATTATGCCCCGAATAAATTTAAACTCAATTTATGCCTTATAAGGGCATTTTGGTCATTTAAAAGATTATAAAAGAGTTAAATTAGAAATCAGAGTTACAGGTCTGATTTATACAGTAAATATACTTAATTTGACATATTATAACAGTAGGGTATGACCCATATACAAAACTTATCATTTAAAATCAAACTATGCACCTTGGGGTATTTTGGTAATTTCACAAGGGCTAAAAATGTCAAAACTGGAAATCTGAGTTCAAAAACTTATACTTACTGTTATTTTATAAAAATATGCTAAATACATCAGTATGTATAACCTTATATGTTTAATATGGGTATAACGCATACTATGCGGTAAAAACGCTTAGAAAGGCGATTTAGAGCCGTTTCCGGGTTTTTAAAGGAAAGCTGAGATTTTTATATTTCCAGAATGCTCAAAATAATTTATTTAACAAATAAAATCAGTAGAAAAAGGTTTGGGGTCAAAAGGATTTATAAAACTCATTTTATGGCTTAAACGGTCAAAACCGGCATTAACCGAATCAACTTAGCGACCTATGATACGATCAGCCAAAAATTAAATAAAAATCTTCAAAAATCCCAAAATATTATATAACATCAGTGGGTAAAAAGTTTTATATCAAAAAGTGGCCTTAAATAGGTTATACGCTAAATGCGCCGTTTATTTAACATAAAGCTATAGTTTTACGATATCGGCCATAACTCAAATTCTGGACCTCCAACTGATATCAAATTTTCGGTGCAAGTTTATAAATTAGTAATAAAGGTTTCTACTCTTTCACTTTTCCAAAAATCACGTTTTATATCAAAAAGGGCAAAATAGTCAACTTTAAGCATAAATCGGAAACATGCATATGAATCGGTTAAGCATAGACTCAAGTTGCAAAAATTCCAGAGAGTTAAACATAAATAAAAATGGTCAAAAATAAACTCTAATACAGATCTCAAACATGCATGCACGGATCCTGAATCGAGAGTCAACGAAAAAGTCGTTTTATAAGACTTTCGGTTCCGATCCGAGTTTATACTAAAGATTGTCGAGTTGATTATAATAAAACATATTCTTACATTCATTACAAAGTTATTTTTGATGATCAAACTGATTGCATGTCATCTACATTACCATTTATACTAGATTTTGCAAAAACACTTCCTGTTGACTTTTTTAAGAACAACTTTGACTCGACAAATAGCATGCTTAGAGTGGGAATCAGAGAATACCCTTTTGAGGGTTTGTTTCCCACATAAATACCAACTTATAAGTGGTTTCAATTTGAGAAATGACAAAGCCAAATTCGTTTAATCGAAAAGTCAAACTATAACTATGATGGATTGACTTTTGGCTAAAAATCTATGCTAGAACGAATTAGAGGAAGTTATGGATGCTTACAAGAGTCCTAATGAAGCTTAGATAGGACTTGGAAGTAGCCTTGTCGATCAGAATGCTCCTGGAATGCCTTGTGAATTCTTGCAAGTTTGCTAGTGTTCTTGTTTACTACTCAAGACCCTCAAAAGTGATGAATTTGATCTGATTTATGGAGGTTTCAGGTGTTATAAGAGTGCAACAGGTGTCCATACTTGCATGTAAGATGATTGGTGAGTTTTAGAGGTGATGCTAGCTGTTAAACACTCAAAATTCGGACCAAAATGGCACTGTTCGCGAAAACTGGAGCTGGGCGCTGGGTCGCAGCCCGCGTAAGGCCTCAGGTGGGCGCCTGGGGTCTGCAGCTCCAAACTTTGATCAATTGTTGCAGTTTTGGCCCCTGTTCTTCGTAAACGAGATTTTGGCTATTTATCTTGACTCGTAAACCCTCAAACTTGATTTTTAGGAACCTTGGGACATTTACCAACATGGTAATGTCCTCGGTTAACTTTGCGCTCACCCGAAAAGTCATGAAATTCGACGTTGACGCTTTTAACCCCTCAAGTACGGTTTTGGCCATAACTTTCTCATACGATAACGAAACTTCATGAAATTTTTACCACATATTCTAGTGAGTATATTTTATCATTACAAAGCTTCGGGGCTGCCAAAAGTTCACTCAGAGGTATAAATTCAATATGTTGACACTTTTAGTCCCTATAGTTTGTAATTCCTCACTTTCGTGCATTTTCCGCTTCGTATGATCCATGATCCATCCGTTTAGGGTTATAAACATTATGTAGGGTTATTATGGAGTCTATTTATCCATTGTTGACACTTTGGACCCTTACGTTCCATAGTTTTCACTGTTTGTCAACTTTAGTCCCTCTAAAGTATGTTTTCGCATATCGGAAGTCTATGACACGTGTCAATGCATTATTGGACGTAAATTTTCGAGGTGTTACACATGGCAATCACTGACATCTAAATGGCTTCTACCTCACTTAGCCATTCATGTGCCTCAATAGCACCTTTCTTCCCGTCGAATGAAGGAGGATTACATGAAATGAAAGTCTTGTAATTACATTCTTTAGAGATTTCTGTTTCTATAGCTTTAGATACTTTCGTATCATCTACCTTCTTTGCCGGGCGAGGTTCTTCTCGTGCAGTTGGTGTAGGTGTAGGTGCAGTGCTTCCCTCAGATTGCCCTGATCGTTCTGTATTCTGTCGTTCGCGTCCCTGTGCGTTGGCAAGGATTTGCGCAACTCGGACGGCAATCCGATCGATCATGTCATCTCCTAAGTTTACAGGTTCGCTATGACGAGCAGGATTAACTGATGGGTTAGGTTGACGATTGTTGTTAACCGAAGGTTCTGCCGACATTTTCTCTGCTCATGTGCGAGAGAAGGTTGTGTATGATTTGTATGAAGGAGGTTGGCATCTATTTATATTAACAATGAACTATGCTATTGGCCGCCTTCATTTTTTTTTTTACTCTATGATACTTGATTGAGAAGAAATATTACTTACTCAAATAATACACAAGTATCATTATATATATGCACTTCATGTATACAACATATACGTATTACATTTTATCTTTTAGATTTTATTATTATTATTATTATTATTATTATTATTATTATAAATCATTATTATTATTATTATTACTATTATTTTCTCCTAACGAGTAAAGAAGACAAGATTTACGAGTAATTATTGTTAAGGGCAGTGTGTACAAAGTGGTAACGAAATGAGGATTTATAGGTTGTAATTATTACTATGGGTATTTTCTAATGACTCTAAATCCTTAGTAAGTTCATACCCGGATTTATCTATTATTCGTATTTCAAAGTCAGCCAGAGCATCCTAAAAATTACATAAGCTGGCGTGTTCTCTTAGGTTGAAGCCTAGGTATCCATACCAAATACCTAATTCGCTAAAACCTTTGGCTCTGATACCAACTGTGACACCACACCCAGATAAGGATGCACCATACACAATTGATACCAACTTACCAGTAAACTCTTACGTTATTGATACAAACGTTAATGTACAAAAGTTGGAAACTTAAAGGTACAAAGTTTGGTCAAACTACTATTAGCTGATCACGCAAAATTTACACCAGATAAGAAAGTTTGAGATACTTTATTTCACTAGTCACGCCTATCCGAGATAAACAACCCGCCCAAGACTAACCATCATTTCCTGTGACACATGCTTAAAAGACGTCAGATATTCCACTGGTGAGTTTATGATTATACACAATTTACAATTCACATTATTTAATCATGACTTGTACCCGCCCATGTTATCGTAACCCAACGTTACCACGTAACTTACATAACCATACAGTTAATGCCCACTACACCACAGGTGTAGTACCAACAAATCCCGCCGTAGCGGCACGTATAAGGGACCACAAATATCATGTGTATGTCATGCTCAGGTTACATACATGCGTACAACAGTCATGCCATATTATTACAGTTTAGGACAAGCATGTTCACATTTGAAAAGCATTCATAAAACTCACCTCTTGCTAGTAGCTAACCGTTGATACAATTGCTAGTATGATCAGATACTATCTCAAGGTCCTGACACAATTTACATAATCCTAAGTTAGGTAATGGTACACCTAACTAGTCATTATCATGGTTGGATATTGGTTAACCCTACCTTGTTTAACCATGGTTGATCAGTCCATGCCTAACTAAGGCTAGGCTACCCAATACCCGCCCCTGACAATAATCCTAGTACCTAAAAATAATACTAACACTACTACCACTAATATATTATTACTAATAATAAAACTAATATTAACTACTAAAAATAAATAATAAATAACTAAACATAAACTTAAACGAGAGTATACCTCAAGACTATCTACGGCACGTTGATGTAGAGTTTCCCTACTCCTGCTCCTACTCGTGCTCCAAAAACGACTACTAACAACACCCAACGGGGTATCGTATACGCGGGATTCTCAATACTAGAGCGTTCCCGTTAAAATTTTGGTGTATCTAAAATCCTACCATTTAACTCCTATATATATGTGAAGCAAGCAGGCACCTCAATTCCTTTCTGGGCGATGTGGGACATTGACGTGCTTGCTAGCTCGCTTGACGTGCTAGCTAGCTAGCTTAGTTATATTAATTCAGCTGCTTCACTCATTTTTCTTGTATAACTTTTAAAATATGACGTTTTATAAAACGACGAATATGTCATTAGAATGAGCATATTTTATCTACGTTTTAACCTAAGTTTCATTAAAAACGGAGTAAAGTAAATAAAATAATATATTTAATTATTAATATTAAACGGTCTCTTATAATAGCCAGGGCTTGTACAGATGTCTCATATTTCAACTAAATATTTCAACTAACCATTTTACTCGTTACTTAGTCGTTCGACAATATATAAATTATAAATTTTAAATATAATTTTATTGGTTCACAAAACAGGATGTTACAATTATGACATGAATTTATCAAATTCTTGTCTAAGACTTGTTCTTAGACTTGTAATCATCCTAGTTTAGCCATAACATCAAACTTCCATTCAAGAATTTCAATTATGGGAGTTCATAAGAAATCAAAACATCACTAAATATAAAAATTGAACATGCCTTGTGATCCTCTAACAAAACCTTGATCACGAATTTAGCTTAAAACTGATTGGAATTTTGTTTCTCTCTTTGATTTTGAGTAGTATTTAGTGAATTAGGGTTTTAAGAGCAAGAGTTCTGTTCTAGGCTCTTGTCACACCCCGATATTTCCACATATTACCGGTGGGCCCGGTGGGGAGTATCGTGACGTAGTTGATATCATCATAATTAAATAATCACAGTTCAATGCACATCGGAAGTCTAAAGTAAATATATTACAAACCGATTCAAAAGTAACATCAATTATTACAATCGGATTGTAAGATGGATCCACAGGCGGATCTTAAAACAGATAGATAAACATTGTTCAACAGACTTTAGACGTCTAGAACTTGCAAGATTCTCTATTAACGCCCTGAGCTCCCAGCCAATTACGTACAGTACCTGTCACTTAATCTTTTTGGAAAATACGCCAGTTTACACTGGTAAATACAATTAACTGACTCTTTTGAAAATGTTTAAGAAAATTGGTTTAAATGCACAAGGCACAAATATTCTTTTATAACTTGGGACAATTATATAAAAATAATCTTATATGCAGATTTACATGTTCGTTATACATTTAGGGCTCGATGTTAGAAACCGAGTCAAGATTAACAGACACACCACAAGTAAAGGCCCACAAGAGAGTGAGATACCGTTTCCCTTATGCAACTGTCAGGTGTATGCCTACACCCCGTGCATAAGATGTGGCCATTTTTATTTTATAATGATGCCAAGGATATCTGGGACATTGTCATTAACCCCAAAGGCCTTTATTTCAAACAAGACAGATTAAAACGGGTTACCTCAATAATTTAATCACAAACCGATTAAACATTCAATACCCGACCAAACGGTATTATTATAATACCGTATCCCAAGCCCGTATAGGGAAAATAAGTTAAAAGTATTTACTTGAGCTAAAATGCAATTTATACTCAGCCGTATATTCTAATCAGCAAACACAAGTACCTCTACTGGGGCTCTCAATCTTGAACGAAGGTTTTATTAACTTATTAGATTCCTAACGGGTCTTATTTAAGTTGTAACTTAGACCTGTTAGTTTTAAGGAAAGGTTTACGGTTCAAAACGCAAGATTAAGCGAAGACCGGATTAGAATGTGATTTAGACCCAACAAGTATGGAGACTTGTATAATATGGGTAAACTACACACATTCTGAATTTTGAAGTGAAAATGATAAGGTTTGACCCGTTTCGGCTAATTCATGTAAACTAGTTACATAAACCGTACCGAACGCGTAAAATGCATAACGGGTAACCAAATGAGTCATGAACAGGTTTCCTAAGTTAATATGCCTTAAATATGTTGTGATATCAGTACGATACCTTCCATTATGCCCAAAACGAATTTGAAATCAATTTAAGCCCCGTAGGGGTATTTTGGTCATTTTAAAAGATTATAAAAGAGGTTAAATAGTAATCTGAGGTTTTGGTCTAAAATAATTAGTAAAAATATTTATTTTGTCAAGTTATATCAGTCAGATATCTCACATATGTGAAATTTATCATTTATGGCCAAACTATGCACCGTAGGGGCATTTTGGTCATTTCACATATGCTTTAAGGGTTAATTTTGGAAATCTGAGTTCAAAACTTTTATTTACTATTAAAGTATAAAAATTTATTGATAACATCAGTTGGTATCAAGCTTTAGGTGCCTAATATCGTTTTAAACCATACTATGCGCCTAAATCGCATAAAAGTCGGTATTTGACGGTATTCGGGTTAAAATAAGTAATTTAGAGATTTTGAACAGCATTTACTGTTTAAAATAATTTATCTAATATATAAAATCAGTAGAAAAAGGTTTTATATGTAATGGATGTGTGAAACTCATTTTATTTAGCCAAAAAGGGCATAACCGTTAATTACCGAATCAATGCAAGAACCCTATGTTATGATTAGTTTAAAATTTAATAAAAATTTCCAAAAATCCCTAAATATTATATTGCATCAGTGAGTAGAAAGTTTGGTGTCAAAATCTGGGTTTAAATAGGCCTTATGTCGAAAATGCCGTTTAATTAATAAAAAATCTTTTAACTTACGCTATCGCGCATAATTCTTAATTTAGACCTCAAACTGATGTCAAATTTTTAGGACATGTTTATAAATCAGTAATAAAGGTTTTTATCCTCTCACATTTTCAAAAATCTTGTTTTTACATCAAAAGGGCATAATGGTCAACTTTTAGGCAATTAACGGAAACATGCAATAAACTAGGATTTCTAAGGAACCAAGTTGTATAACCTCATAGAGTTATACTAACCTATAACATGGTCCTAAAGAAATCCTAAGGCATATCTAAACTAAGCTAAATCGGGTGAGAACTGAAAGTCAAAGCAAAAGTCTACTTTTGCGACTTTCGGTTCCAAACCGAGCCTAAACTCATAATTGTCGGGTTGAACATGCCTAGACATGTTCAATTAATATTTACTAAGTTATTAAAGTTACAAAACTGATTCTATTGCCTTTACATCATTAGTTATGAATTTTGTTTAAAAAAAAGCGACTCGCTTGACTTGTATTTTAATTACTTTGACCCGACAATTAACTAAGCAAACGTGGTAATTAGGAGGTGCCCTTTTGAGGGTTTAATACCTACCTAATTACGATCACGTAGCCATGTTCGTTGCGAACAATGGCTCGATCGTTTAAAAGTCAAAGAGTTTATCGCAAACGCTTGAATTTTCGGCTTTAAGAGCCAAACAATTAAACTAAGCACGAAAGGACACTTACAAAGGGTCCAAGCAAGGATGGAATTGATCTAGAATGCTCAGGTATGAAACATAGAAGCTCAAACTTAGAACAATTCGGATCAAGTGTGAAATAAGAGCAAGAACAAGTGGGTTTATATAGGATTTCAAGAACCGTTAGGATCGTTTCTCGTAACCCGTGCTTCAATCTTGGCATATTGAGGATACGATTTACAAACTAAGAAATGAAATACAGAAACTTAAATTGCAGATTGTAAACTATTTACAAACTTATTTTTGGCAAGCGTGTCAGGGAATCAAATCAGCTTTTCAGACAAATTACAAGTACCGTTAAGCTTCATTACATATACAGATTTAAACAATTCACCTCGATTGTCGATATACTGATCCATCTTAAATTCCCACACAAACTTCAATCTATTCAGGATTCGATTTAGGTGTCTTATGAACTTAGCTCATTCATGTGCCCCACCTCTTGAATATACTCCCGTATCCAGAATCCCAGATATTCAGTCTTACAGGTGAGTATACCACAGATGATATCTGTCAGGGGTTAAATGCGAGGGCCGTGAGAGCTCAGGTCG
Source organism: Helianthus annuus (assembly GCF_002127325.2). Taxonomy (NCBI): domain Eukaryota; kingdom Viridiplantae; phylum Streptophyta; class Magnoliopsida; order Asterales; family Asteraceae; genus Helianthus; species Helianthus annuus. The sequence continues at coordinate 109,998,880 of NC_035447.2, forward strand.
ATACTTCCGTATACGCAGAGAGATGACGGCTTCGACTTATCGGTGTGTCCCCTTTAGAGGATCTTTTAGTTACAACAGCAGCGACCATCAATTTTATTGTTTCATCAGCTTGCTGAGGGCGATGCTGTATTTCAAGCATTTGCAGAAAGTATTATTCGAGGACTAGGTCAGAACTTCCATTCAGCAGAAGTCCCGGAATAATACTCCAGATATCACTCAGTATAAAGACCTAGTATCTCAGAATATGGGACCTTTCAAACAAGATTTCAGGGGTTACCTATATATCCAAGTAGTGTTCCCCATGAATTTCGCAAGTTTGAAATTTTAGGTTTATATCCCAAATAAATCTACTAAATGTGCGAAAACCTATCGACACAACATTAGTGAGACTGTTTGTCTAGCCGATGTACTATCATTTTCCCTTTATACACAAGCTCTTTTTCAGATTTTATATTGTTTTTGGATTTTTGCATTTTTACTGTTTTTATATTTTCTGAAAATATAACTATATACATCTACTCCCCCTAAATACCAAAACAAGTAAAAAATCGACAAACCATTGCAGATTCTTTCTCATCTTTATCCGCAACAGTACTCTCATCAACGCCCACAATTCCATCCGACACCGAAAGAAGCTTCATACCATTCAGTTTTAACAAATATTTAAACCGGTTTTTATCAAAAGCTTTGGTATGTAAATCAGCTTTCTGTTCGTCAGTGTGGATTTTCTCAATTCGTATCAACTTTTTCTCAAAACAATCGCGAATAAAGTGATGACGAATTTCTATGTGTTTAGTTTTAGCGTGATGTACTGGATTCTTTGTTATATTTATAGCGGCCTCATTATCAACAAAAAGAGGTGTGTTAAGAAACTGCAAACCGTAGTCGCGCATCTGTTGCTGTATCCACAGGATCTGAGAGAAGCAACTGCTAGCAGACACATACTCCGCTTCACATGTAGATAGCGCTACAGACGTTTGTTTCTTACACTGCCAGGTAACCAATCTAGGTCCAAAGAACTGGCATCTTGCAGTTGTTGATTTTGTATTGACTTTGCAGCATCCGAAATCCGAATCGGAATACCCTTCGAGCGTAAAGTCGCCTTTTCTAGGATACCACAACCCCAATGAAGGAGTTCCTTTCAGGTAGCGTAATATCCTCTTCACAATAATCATGTGCGAAGCTCTCGGGTTAGATTGATATCTTGCTGCGAGGCACGTTGGGTACATGATATCAGGACGTGATGCAGTTAGATACATCAAAGAACCTATCATGGAACGGTAGAACGTTTCATCAGCCCTGTCTCCGGTGAGATCTGGGTGAATCCCATGATTTGGTGCAAGTGGGGTAGTAGCTGGAGTAGAACTTGACATTCCAAATTTCTCTAGAATATCATGCACGTACTTCGTCTGGTGAATGAAAATTCCCTCAGGTAGTTGTTCAACTTGTAGACCCAGAAAGAATTTCATCTCCCCCATTGATGACATTTCGAATTTTTGCTTCATCACCTGTTCGAAATCTTTGCATAGATTCTCATTCGTCGACCCAAAGATTATATATCGTCCACATAAATCTGAACTATCAGAAGATGACCGTCGACCTCTTTAGTGAAGAGAGTGGCATCCACTTTTCCACGTATGAAACTGTTGGCTAGTAGGTGTTGAGACAAAGTCTCGTACCAAGCTCTCGGGGCCTGGTGTAAACCATACAACGCTTTGTCCAATAAATAGACCTTGTTTTTGTGGATTGGATTGGTAAAGCCTGGCGGCTGGCCGACATAAACCTCCTCTTTGACCTTCCCATAAAGAAACGCCGATTTTACATCCAACTGATATACTTTGAAGTTCTTCCAAGACGCAAATGCAAGGAAAATTCTGATTGCCTCTAGTCGTGCCACAGGAGCATAGACTTCTGGAAAATCAATCCCCTCCTGTTGACTAAAGCCCTGAACAATGAGTCGAGCCTTGTTCCTTACAACAACTCCTCTGTCGTCTCTCTTACACTTAAATACCCATTTCGTATTGATTTTCCTTTGACCATCCGGTAAATCCACTAACTTCCACACTCCCAACTTTTCAAACTGACTTAACTCTTCTTGCATCGCAATGACCCAAGAGTCTTCAGTAAGCGCCTCTTTGTACGTTCTCGGTTCGATCTGCGAGATAAAACAACTTAATGAAAATTCAGTTTGTAAAGGTGCTACTGTAGAATAAAAACATGTAAGGCCCTGGTCTATTTGACGTCTCGTGCGAACGCCTGCTTGCAATTCTCCTATGATCAACTCTTCTGGATGATAAGAAAGAGTTCGCGGCATTACTTCGCTTGGAACATCCACATCGCCTTCCAGATTAGTAACATTTTGATTTGCACCTTGTTCACCAATTTGATTTATTTGACTTAAATCCTGAATCTGCTCCCCCTCAGAATCTGAATCTCCTCGATCAAATATCGGCATGTTCTCAGATTCTTGATTATCATCCTGATTTGACTGATTATCTTGAGCAACTTCATTCTGTTGGACATCATCGTGTTCACCAGCATTACTCAGACCTGCTTCACCATCATTTGAAGTTTCCCGTGGTCTTCTAAAATATTCAGCTGGGAATCTTTGCTGTGACTCGTACTCACGCAAAATATCTAACTCATCAAAGAAATCTTCTTCTTCATCTTCTTCTTATGTCATGTCAAATGATTCCCACAACTTGTCATATGATATCGCCATGAATCTCCTGGACTTTGTGGCGGCATGGTATAACCTTGACATTCAACATTTGCAGCTTCAATAATCCGCTTCTCACTTGGAACGAAGACACGTCGCGTAGGACTTGAATATCCAACAAATATACCCTCAATGCACTTCGGACCAAACTTTCCATAAGGCTCTATAATTGTACAGCGTGACCCAAACGGTTCTAGATACTTCAAATTCGGTTTGCGATTATTGATTAGCTCAAAACATGTTTTGTTTAACTTCTTAACGGTGAGAACTCTGTTGAGCGTATAGCATGCGGCGGAAACAACTTCAGCCCAAAAATTTATCGGTAACTTTGAATCTGCGAGCATCGTTCTAGCCGTCTCGATTAGTGTCCGGTTTTTGCGTTCTGCGACTCCATTCTGCTGCGGAGTGTACGGAGCACTAAACTCATGCAATATACCTCTTTCATCACAAAATTCTTCCATCTTGCTGTTCTTGAATTCAGTACCATTATCACTTCGAATTCTTTTGATACGCCTTTGGTACAAATTCTCAATCTTCTTGAACAATGCCATCAAACTGTCAAACGTTTCGTCTTTCGTCTTTAAGAAAGAAACCCATGAAAATCTAGAATAATCATCAGTAACCACAAGACAATATTTGTCTCCTGTAATACTCTTGACATTCACCGGACCAAACAAATCCATGTGAAGTCTCTCCAGGGGTCTTGAGACTGAATTGACTTGCTTTGTAGGGTGTGACTTTTTCTTCTGCTTGCCTTTAACACAGCTAATGCACTCCCCTTCCAGATGAAAACCTTTGACATGAACTCCTGTAACCAAATCATTGTGCACCAAGTGATTCATTTTTCTAAGATGTATATGCCCCATCTTCCAGTGCCACAATCTTGATTCTTTTTTAGTTGCGCTGGACACGAAACAATGAGCCTGGCCCGTGGTTGTAGTAGCTATGCTCATATCCAACACGTACAGATCATTAACTCTCAATGCCCTCATGATAATCCATTCCTCAGGGATTAGAAATCCTGGTTTCAAGATCAAACATTCTTTATCAGTGAAGTGAGTGGTATACATCCTGTCACAGATCTGCGAGATACTCAACAGATTGTTCTCCAGCTCAGCAATGTAGTTAACTCTTTCCAACGTCACAATCCCGTAGGATAACGTTCCTTCACCAATAATCCTTCCTCCTTGATTACCCGCAAAACCTACGTAACCACCATTGCTATTCTTCACATCATATAACAATGCATTCTTCCCTGTCATATGTCGAGACGCTCCACTGTCCATAATCCACCGTGAGACTAATCTCAGAAGATCCTGCACATATATCAACATGATTCAAAACTTCAATAAGAATGCCGATTCATGCTTCGCGATCAAGGAAGCTCCGGCAATTCAAACTGCTTAGTCAAACATGGTGTCCACCCAAGCCTCATCAGCCTTGGGTGTAACCTTGACAGTTTTAACTCTCGCAACTTGAATTTTAAAGTTTTCAGCCTTCAAAGGTGGAAAATTCGCATCATAATCAATTTGAATTGAGCCCTCAGAAGGTGAAATCTTTTTCTCAATTTTCGGTTTCCAAACTTGTTGAGATAATGCAACCCGTTTGTAAAATTTTTCATTCTTAGTTACCGACTTCATTACGGGTTCATTTTTCACTTTGTTTTAGTCATTTTCACACTCTTTTTCTCAACAACGATTGGTGCTTTACCCTTCACCTCAACTTTCTTCTGTTGAATCTTCACAGTTTCAGTCTTAGGCTTCACGTTGGTACACTTTCGTGCAATGTGACCAACTTGATTACATCTGAAGCATGTTCGAGTATCAACCACTCGACTTGTGCCTTCAGACTGAGCCTGTGAAGCTCTCTTCTCAAAGAACTCTTCATTCTATTTTGAAAAAATCTCTTTCTTTTCATCAGCAAGTGAACTTGAACTGTTCACAAACTTTTTCTTCTCAACAAACCTCTTGTTTTGATCATATCTCTTCTGATAAGACTTACCCCCTGATAACCACCCGACCAGTTGTTTCGAATGTTATTATAAAAACGTGGTGGATTAACAGGTTTCTTGTAGTATGATTTATCTTTCACAAAATTCATTTTTCTTTTTGTTTGACTCAACTCGTTCACTTCTGACAACTCAACTTCGACCAACTTGAAAACATTTGTCAATTTGTTCATATTTACATTCTCAATCGGAAACTCAGAATCCGAAAACAACTTATCTGAACCCAACATCTTGTACATGACAAGATTTGATTCTTCATTTAAGTTGTTCTTGGACTTTTGTTTCGGAATGTATTTGTCCAAGAAACACCCATCTTCCTCAGTAGTGTCACTATCCGTATTTAGCACATTTTCAACAACACCTTATACAATATCATTTTGGACACTATCTTCATTGGAAGATGTAAACGTGATATCAATTGAATCCGGGAGATTCATTTCACTTTCTTCTCCAATTTCAACCAACCCAGATTGCTTTTTTGTGTAATTATCCAAAATCGGCGGTGGAACTCTATGAAAACCCACCCCGGTTCCATCAGAATAAACATCTTCGCCAGCTTTGTTTTTCCCGATAGGTTTGGGAACAATGTGTTGCAAAACAAAGCTTGCGGAGCTGTAACTGTTAAGCTTCAACTGGATTCGCTCGTTTTCAATTTCAACCTCTTGAAATTTAAGTTTCAATTTAGCGATTTCATCCAGTTGTTGGTTGATTGATTCTTCTTTTACTCTAAGCACTGCTTTTAGTTGAATGTTTTCTTTATACGTTTTACCATTTCGATCATCATTATCTTTCATTGTGGTTTTCAGCTTCTCAAATTTTTCAGTGATTTGATGGTTTTCAAGAACTAACTTTTCATTTTCTTTTCTTATCCTTTCATGATGAGTTTTATCATTTTCAATTTTGTTAGTTAATTCTTTTATCCATTCAGTTGAAGCTTTAACCATCTTGTCACGATCAAGAATTTGATCCTCAACGCTTCTGACTTTTGCTGTCAGATCTTCAACTTTCTTACCATTGAGATACGTGATTGTGTTACAAAATTTGCATTCTTTGATGCAATTTTTGCAATCAACATTCCCATTGACTTTCTTGCCTGTTTCAGTCGTTAACGTGTTCGAACTGACCTGGCTTTTAGACTCAGACACGGAGTTAGAGTCTACCTCAATCGCCTTAGCTGCCAGCACCTTATCAGCCATCTTTCCGAGATTTTCAGCAGTCAACTCCTGAGTAGTGTCAATGATTCCAGTATCAACTTTCTTTGACTTCTCTTTCTCTTCCTTCTTCTTCTTCTTCTTCTCTTTCTCTTCTTTCTCTTTCTCGTCTCCAGTTCCCACCATTTATTCTGCCAATAATCATCATCAATTTTGAACTCATTGATTATGGCTTCTATATCAAGAGTGTTGTGATCAATAGCAATGTTTCCATATGGGTCAAGATAACACTCCCTGTCTGGATCCCATCTTCTTGCTCTTTTCGCTTCCAAATAGATACCAGATATTCTAGTGATTTTGTTTTCAGCTAACATTTTTCTGTATTTATACTTCTGCTCTTCAGTTCTATTGTCTTTCCACGGAATAGGTTCATTCTTTGCCATGAAAGCGTAACCAACCGCATCTTCCTCCGATAGAACCTCTTCACTCCAGTCGTAACCCTCATCATCATAAATCACCGCAAGAGCTCTAGATTTCTCTTTGTTCTCTTCAATCTGCTTCATTCTTGGCGGCTCCGATTTCTTTTGATGATATATTGCCTTCTTGTAATAGTCTTCTCTGAACGGGTTCTCTGACTCATCAGCATATGCGTTCCTGCATTCTCGCTTGAAGTGACCTTTCTGCTTACACTTGAAGCACGCCACCTTGGACTTATCAAACCCCAGCTTGGTAGATGGACCACCAATTGACTTTCTGCTGGTTATTTCCATGAAACGCTGTGCTCGACGAACAGCACTGGCCATGCACCAACGAATGTCGATTAATTCCATTTCTTCAGGATCTATTTGATCATAGTCCTCTTTCGTTAAGTTGGTGTTGCCTATCTTCCCTGCTACTAACCCTTCATACGACTCCAACACAGATGCTAGGAAAATCATCTGTTGTTTAGCAGACTCCTCGTCAAAATTCTGAGCATTCTTTAAGTCTATTGCAATGTTACATTGAAAACGATTCTTTGCATCAGAATAACTTGCAGATGATAAAGATCCACTGTGATAACCACTGTGCTTTTCACTGCTTTGACTGCTTTGACTTTCTTTGCTAGTTGTGGACACATTCTCAGCAGAAAACGCAGTCTTCGGAGAAGTTGCTTTTGGCATCATGCTCTTTGGATAATACAAATCCAAATTCTGCTGGTAAGATGAGTGATTGACTTTGAATGTCTTCTTCAATTCCAACTCGTGACTCTCGAGTTTCTCAATCAGCAAATCTAGAGTTAACACTTCTGGTGCCTTGATAGTATTTTTCAGCATCAGCGCATAATATCGCCAATCCATCTCGTCTGGCAACGAATCGAACAGTTTGTCAACTAGCTCATCTTCAGGATACCTAATACCATGTCTAGCTAGTTCCAGCTTCAGGTGTCCAAACCTCTCGATCATTTTTGAAACTGACTCATTCTTTAAACACCCAAACATATCAAACTCTTTCCTAAGTAGTTTCTTTTTGTTTTTCTTGATTTCTTCACTACCTATACATTTCTTTCCTAATTTTTCCCTGAGATCTTTAGAACTAGAATAGTCAATCAAAGATATTATATCTTCTCGAACTGATTGAAATAGTAATGCGACACATTTCTGCTCGGCAACAAACGATTCTATCTCCTCGGATGATGGTAACATTTCACCCTTTTTGCCTCCACTATCGTAGCCATTTTTGAGATTCTTCCAACTAGGAAACGCAAACGCTATCAACCAATCTTCGAATTTCTTTGCCCACCGACTATAATCCTCAATAGCCATCAACTTCGGCGGTTTGTTGTAAGTTCTGAAAGCACTTTCAACTTCCAAAGCATCCGATAATTTCTTCTTTGCATTTGGCGGGTTTTCATTGTTGTTACTTGAAGATGTATCGTCTCCCGAATTTCCAGCAAATGCGTACATGTCACTAAACGGGTTCAAGAATATGTCATCCATCTTGAATGTTCCTGCAAAATCAGCAATCACTTAGAAAAATTTTCGAAATTTTGAAAAATGATGACACAAAAGCGAAATCACCAATTTGTGACTGATAAGCGAAATCAGTAAGATGTCACAAAAGCGAAATCAGTAACTGACTGATAAGCGAAATCAGGTGTGAATGACAGATAAGCGAAATCAGAAATGTCCTTATGAGCGAAATCTGTTTTTGTCTATATGAGCGAAATCTGATTTTGTCTATATGAGCGAAATCTGATGTTCAAATAAGCGAAATCAGATGTCCAGATAAGCGAAATCAAGCATTTATGAGCGAAATCCTTCGATTACCGTAAAAGCGAAACCCAGTTTTTAACCAATTTTTACCATTTTTAAGCCGTATATTAACCTGATTCTTTCTAGGGTTTGTTAATTGTATGTTTTACACGTTATAAAGGCGGAATCAATGTACACAAAGTAACAACAGCTTTTCCTCTTCAATTCCTTCTATATTGATGCTTTCTGAATCGATTTTGACAGAGTTTCGTTACAAAGCATATGACCAGGTTTCGCTCCAAGTTTTAAATGAAGACACACATCAGGGTATTTATAGATCTGTTGATTTCGCTCATAAGACAGGCCTTATGAGCGAAACCCCATGTGTCTGTATCAGCGAAACCCCCCAGTACCATAAGAGCGAAACCCTAATGTTCATGTGAGCGAAACCTATTTTAATGATGTACACATGAGCGAAATAGCATCATTAAACCCTAATTTTGATTTCCAAGCTCTAATCTAATTTATCTTGACTTAAGACCCAATGTAAACGTAGTCAACAGACATTTCGTGCACCAACATGCATATCATTATGTGATAATGCGTCTCGACTTATTGGCGAAACATATCCTTAAATCATTAATGTGGGTCATATTCCGAGCTCCACTAAGCTCCTTAAATAGGTTTTAGCTTATAAGCTATTGACCTTTGATGCATTTGATTCCTCAAATGATCCTATATATCTAGAGCTTAACTAGCCCATTGTATAAAAATTTCAGCATACCCTTCTTAGGGCGATACTTCCGATTGGACCTTATTCCTTATTAAGGACTTAAGAGGATTGCGACTTTCATCAATCCTTAATTTTCCGCCGATTACTGGCAACCCTCAGATGATTATGGATTTGTATGATCTTATTCGTTGTTTCCAAGGCAACTTTCAGATCCTGATAATTGGACTTACCAATCTTCTGTCTAACAATAGATGTTCAACATTCCATCTATACAAGGTCCCCTAAGGAGCAAGCTTGATACTTACATAACAACTATTAGTTACAGGAGAGCTTATTTAAGGTGAGATGCTTATTCCAACCACTGCTTAAAACTAATCTTAAGGAATAGCTAATCCTTACAGCTAGTCGAACAAATCGACGATCCTGGGCAGCTGATGGCGATTCTTAATTGTTCCCTAAATAGGGTTGCGGTAATCATTGCATAAGCATAATGAACCGTCTTTCTTAATTAATAATACCGAACTCTCAGAATATTGAATTAGGCTTTATGAACCTCTATCTTAACACACACTTAATTAGGGTTTCGATTCTTCCAATGATGGTACTAGCCGTCTTGGAGATTTCACAATAATGCAGCCCTAAGCGGGTTATAAATCTTAACTCTATTTGCCTCTCAGGAGGTAAACAGGGTACTTCTTTGAAGAAGATAGTCAAGACGTATGGAGATTACTGAGATTTCCCAAATCTCAAGCTTCAGTTTATCTTTCGCTACCAGTACCATATAAGTGGCACATTTATCCTTACGAATGCATGGATGCCTTAATTAACGATATTTATTTGGACACTTCTATTATGGATATCTTCTTTGAATACCATTAACTGACTTTAGTACGATATGACCATTGGGATATCTCAGTGGTTCCATCCATTAAACCTCCATATTGATCAGGCATGGAAGTAATCTATGGAACACATTAAGTTACACCAATCCTCATATGGCGCCTTTATCATACAGTCTGGTATTCGCAGTTGATAGAAATCAATGAGATAATAAAATAAAGTAACGTATATATTGTCGTACTCTATCTGGAGAAAGAGTACTTTAGATTTCTTATGCCCCTAACTCGTTGCAACCATATCATGTTGCATCCTTCATTTTCTTGCAATCCAAAGTTCTATGCTCTTTTGACTTGCAGATCCCACAAACTTTTGGCTGCAAAAGCGATCGCGATTCAGGTTAACGCCACGAAGGATAATACAATAAGTACACTTATATATAGGAAGTACCAGTGGCGTATCCACCATGTACTTATTTTATTATTCTAGTTTCGTTATCTAAATCAGCAATAATCTACACTTGAACCATAATCATCGAGTCGTAAAGTACATCAAAAATCGAATGAAGATTCCCGACAAGAAATAGAAGAAATGGTTCCTTATGATTTTCGTCGGTAAGTTTCACCTTACACTTAAAATTCGGTGTGCTTATGGGAAAATTTTCTAAAAGTTTGCTAAGCTTATGATATATGGAAGACTTATAGTACTTAAAGCAAATAGAAACCTTCGCAATAATATCCTTGATTCATGATAAGGGATATACTTAATGTCATTATTGATATGAATCGCCTCTTGGCATTCATCAGGAGGGTTTAAGCGCTTCCATTCTTAGATTTTTCTATACTTAGCTATACTTTTCCTTGACAGTTTTAGGGCAGTTAGTTCTGATGTGGCCCTTAGCGCCACAATCGACACAGACTGCATACTTATGCTTCTACATTAAGGGAACTAAAGATGCCACACTACTTTGACCTTCAGTCTGATAAACACTGTCCCATTGTCTTTTGTTGCAGGTCTTGCATACAGGCTTCTTAGGTCTTGCATACAGGCTTCTTAGATTTATGGGAGTTATCTTTCTTCCTCTTCCTTTTTCCGGCAGTCTCAACTTTAACCTAATTACTTACTAACTTATATAATGTGAGTGACTGAGATAGATCCATAGTGGATTTATAAGAAGCGGGATTTGAAACCTTAATATGCCCTCTTATTTCTGATGCTATACCATCAATAATTAATGCATCAAGCTTAGACTTTGGATTAACTGAATAGGGCACTATCCCAGACGATAATTAAAGTCTGTAACATACTGTCAACAGTCTACATCCTTCATGGTGAGAGTTAGAAAAATTCTTATTCCACCTTTTCCATTCCGTGTCGTAGACAATCGGTTTTCCTGATAAGTCCATAGACTCGGACCATCCCAATTTGTGTAAGAATATCTTTCTTGTAATTTTACTAAAGTTCTTCCATCAACTAAGGGCATTGCCCTTGAATGACTGTGATATATCTTAAAAATGTCTTTCTCAGCACTAACACTGAGATACATAATGGCTTCCATTTCATCCAACAATTTCATGCAATCAATGGCTCCCTTTTTCGCCGTTGAAGTCTCTTGGCTTGCAAGAGACAAGTACTTTTAAGTACTTCCTTTAGAGGAACGGGGCTCCTCACTATATGTCATCTTATTTGGTTTGTTCTTTGCATTTGAAGTGCGAGCAAAGCTCTTCTCATGAGTAGGGAAATATGATTTAGGGCAAGTACCATTTGGCTCTTTGAATCTTTTCATGACCTTTCTTATAGCCTTTCTAACAGTTGCGTTAATCACAGCTTTGAGATAAACTCCACTAACCTTGGGGTTCACATTTGTTGTATCATTAGCATTTGTCGCATTATTAGTATCGCGACTGTTAGTTGTTCTATCCGAGTTTGCCTTACTCGAATCTTGGAACTAAACCTCGATTTAAACAATTGATTAATTGCATAACAATATCTAGTCACCATCCTGATGACTTAGCATACTTTTAGCCATGGTACCATTTAACCATATAGGCCAAGAGGGTATGAACATTCCTAATGAATGCTATTTGAATGTATATCAATTACATTTAGCCTAGGTCACAAAAGGACCATCAATGGCATCTAGGGTTTGAACCGTGTCCATCACCTTTTAGATAGGGGATCACAATGTCACAATTTTCCGTGTCATTTTGGCAATTTTGGATAGCTCAAAGACTTGCCACAATGACTTCTAAGATATGAAACATGAGTCCGTTATGAAGGACATATAGATGTAGCACATAGGCTTTTCAGGAAGGACATTAATAGCCTTAAGGCACGGAGACCTTGTCGAACGTAGTTCTTCACCTTTGGACAGGGAGTCATAGACTACAACTGTCATTGTCTTTGAAAGACGATTTCTTTGGCCACATAGGCAAATCATTGGACATCACTTACGGATGTTTATATATATATATTTATATATTTATCGTAAATTTAGGATATTAGTCATGATCTTATCGATCTTATAGACGATAAGGCTTGGGCGTTGCCCATTACCTTGGACGGTAACCATAACGGTTACATTTGTCAATGTCACTAATGGACAATATAGTATATAGCCCATAGGCGAAACATCACTAAAGGATGTTAAATAATATGATCATCGTATCAGATGATATTAGTCATGATCGCATTGATCATATAGACTATTATGCTTGGACATAGTCCAATATTTTTAGACAGGGGGTCATAGACCGCAACTGTTGTTGTCTTAAGGGACAACAAGTATAGCCCGTAGGCATTTCATCACTATTGGATGTTTATATCATGATCATCATATTGATGATACTTGCCATGATCTAATTCGATCATATAGGCTTTAAGGCTTAGATGGAGTCCAAATACCTTGATGGCGGGTGTGGTTTCACAACCCGTACAGCCAGGAGTGTTAACATGTGTTTAGATGTTAACCAGAATAAATTTGTCTTAATGGTTACATAATATTACCATGATCGCATTGATCATATAGGTTTGGAGGCTTGAACAGAGTTCACTACCTCCGGATAGAAGAGGATGTTTCCCTTAACTATCATAGTAGAAGGAATAATTATCCTTAACTACTGAAAGTTTTAGCCAATTAATGTGGACTTGCCACTTGGCAGGGGTAAGCCATTAAGAAGATCTTTCGAAATTATTAGCAGATCAATAAAGTTCGAATAAAATTGATACTATTGATTGATAAGGGACAAAATGAGTACCTAAATAAAATTTTTAAAACCTTCCATAAATCATTAGGAAATTTATAATAGTGCCTTTATCAGGACTTTTATTTTCTTATTTATCCATAGAGGACTAAAAGGAAAAATATAAGTCCGTATAAGAACTATAAAATATTATAAGTCCACATAGGAACTATATTGAAATAATTTGTCCACGAAGGGACTTTAATGAAATAACATATCCCCAAAAGGAATTTTTAATGACATAATGTGTCCATAAAAAGGACTATATTGGTACAGCATGCGCACAAAGGACTTTGCTGAACAGATGTCTTCACAGAGACTTAAACCAAAAGATAAGTTCATTAAGGAATCCAAATAAACAAATGTCCATGTAGGGACTATTCAGAAAAGATAAGTCCTTATAGGGACTTTGAAGACACAATTATGAAAGAAGAATTCTCTAACGCCTTCCTTGCTCCATTTCGATTCTCTCTTCTTTGTTTACCGTACATGGTAGGGATACTGGAGACATCAGTGAAAAATGAACATTTCAAATCGGGATTTATTACAGAAGCAAAAGCAGAATCCAAGGATTCAATGGTTAAAGAAATGACATGGATTACTGATTAGGTTTTGACTGGTATAGTCTAAGTCTGGAATTCCAAAATTTGGAGATAGGAAATAGGAATTAATAGCATCCACATGTATCATCTTCAATATGGGAGCCTCAGGGACCTCTTGGTATGGATTCCACTGGTACAGACTTTGAGATTTGAGCCTCTGGGACCTCCGGTATGGACTCTGTAGTCTGATTAAAAAAAAAAATCAATTGGTTTTGGGAATAGGTCCATATAGGTCTTTCCTTCAACTGGTCGCACACTTATCCTAGCCGTGGTATGAAGCTTGGAATTTCTTGGCTTCGGACGTGGAGAATTTCCATCAACGGCTTCTTTGTCTGGCGACTTATTCAAAACACATAATATTGAAAACAATGTATACATATAACAGGGATGAGATCATTCCTAGTTCATGTCTAGACTCGGAAGTTAAGGAATGTGCTACTGTGTCATTAAGATTAAACACAAAAAAGGCTAGTGTTTAATTCACTCAATGTTAGCTCTGATACCAACCTGTCACACCCCGATATTTCCACATATTACCGGTGGGCCCGGTGGGGAGTATCGTGACATAGTTGATATCATCATAGTCAAATAATCACAGTTCAATGCACAACGGAAGTCTAAAGTAAATATATTACAAACCGATTCAAAAGTAACATCAATTATTACAATCATATTGTAAGATGGATCCACAGGCGGATCTTAAAATAGATAGATAAACATTGTTCAACAAACTTTAGACGTCTAGAACTTGCAAGATTCTCTATTAACGCCCTGAGCTCCCATCCAATTACGTACAGTACATGTCACTTAATCTTTTTGGAAAATACGTCAGTTTACACTGGTAAATACAATTAACTGACTCTTTTGAAAATGTTTAAGAAAATTGGTTTAAATGCACAAGGCACAAATATTTTTTTATAACTTGGGACAATTATATAAAAATAATCTTGTATATAGATTTACATGTTCGTTATACACTTAGGGCTCGATGTTAGAAACCGAGTCAAGATTAACAGACACACCACAAGTATAGGCCCACAAGAGAGTGAGATACCGTTTCGCTTATGCAACTGTCAGGTGTATGCCTACACCCCGTGCATAAGACGTGTCCATTTTAATTTTATAATGATGCCAAGAATATCCGAGACATGGTCATTAACCCCTAAAGGCCTTTATTTCAAACAAGACAGATTAAAACAGGTTACCTCAATAATTTAATCACAATCCGATTAAACATTTAATACCCGACCAGGCGGTATTATTATAATATCGTATCCCAAGCCCGTATAGGGAAAATAAGTTAAAAGTATTTACCTGAGCTAAAATGCAATTTATACTCAGCCGTATATTCTAATCAGCAAGCACAAGTACCTCTACTGGGGCTCTCAATCTGGAACCAAGGTTTTATTAACCTATTATATTCCTAACGGGTCTTATTTAAGTTGTAAGTTAGACCGGTTAGTTTTAAGGAAAGGTTTACGGTTCAAAACGCAAGATTAAGCGAAGACCGGATTAGAATGTGATTTAGACCCGACAAGTATGGAGACTTGTATAATATGGGTAAACTAAACACATTCTGAATTTTGAAGTGAAAATGATAAGGTTTGACCCGTTTCGGCTAATTCATGTAAACTAGTTACATAAACCGTACCGAACGCGTAAAATGCATAACGGGTAACCAAATGAGTCATGAACAGGTTTCCTAACTTAATATGCCTTAAATATGTTGTGATATCAGTATGATACCTTCCATTATGCCCAAAACGAATTTGAAATCAATTTAAGCCCCGTAGGGGTATTTTGGTCATTTTAAAAGATTATAAAAGAGGTTAAATAGTAATCTGAGGTTCTGGTCTAAAATAATCAGTAAAAATATTTATTTTGTCAAGTTATGTCAGTAAGATATCTCACATATGTGAAATTTATCATTTATGGCCAAACTATGCACCGTAGGGGCATTTTGGTCATTTCACATATGCTTTAAGGGTTAATTTTGGAAATCTGAGTTCAAAACTTTTATTTACTGTTAAAGTATAAAAATTTATTCATAACATCAGTAGGTATCAAGCATTAGGTGCCTAATATGGTTTTAAACCATACTATGCGCCTAAATCGCATAAAAGTCGGTATTTGACGGTATTCGGGTTAAAATAAGTAAATTAGAGATTTTGAACAGCCTTTACTGTTTAAAATAATTTATTTAATATATAAAATCAGTAGAAAAAGGTTTGATATGTAAAGGATGTGTGAAACTCATTTTGTTAGCCAAAAAGGGCATAACTGTTAATTACCGAATCAATGCAAGAACCCTATGTTATAATCAGTTTAAAATTTAATAAAAATTTCCAAAAATCTCTAAATATTATATTACATCAGTGAGTAGAAAGTTTGGTGTCAAAATTTGGGTTTAAATAGGCCTTATGCCGAAAATGCCGTTTAATTAATAAAAAAACTTTCAATTTACGCTATCGCGCATAATTCTTAATTTATACCTCAAACTGATGTGAAATTTTTAGGACATGTTTATAAATCAGTAATAAAGGTGTTTATCCTCTCACATTTTCAAAAATCTTGTTTTTACATCAAAAGGGCTTAATGGTCAACTTTTAGGCAATTAACGGAAACATGCAATAAACTAGGATTTCTAAGGAACCAAGTTGTATAACCTCAGAGAGTTATACTAACCTATAACATGGTCCTAAAGAAATCCTAAGGCATATCTAAACTAAGCTAAATCAGGTCAGAACTGAAAGTCAAAGCAAAGTCTACTTCTGCGACTTTCGGTTCCGAACCGAGCCTAACCTCAGAATTGTCGGGTTGAACATGCCTAGACTTGTTCAATTAATATTTACCAAGTTATTAAAGTTACAAAACTGATTTTATTGCCTTTACATCATTAGTTATGAATTTTGTTTAAAAAAACCGACTCACTTGACTTTTATTTTAATTACTTTGACCCGACAATTAACTAAGCAAACTTGGTAATTAGGAGGTGCCCTTTTGAGGGTTTAATACCTACCTAATTACGATCACGTAGCCATGTTCGTTGTGAACAATGGCTCGATCGTTTAAATTTCAAAGTGTTTATCGTGAACGCTTGACTTTTCGGCTTTAAGAGCCAAACAATTAAACTAAGCACGAAAGGACACTTACAAAGGGTCAAAGCAAGGATGGAATTGATCTAGAATGCTCAGGTATGAAGCATAGAAGCTCCAACCTAAATCAATTCAGATCTAGTGTGAAATGAGAGCAAGAACAAGTGGGTTTATATAGGATTTCAAGAACCGTTAGGATTGTTTCTCGTAACCCGTGCTTCAATCTTGGGCCTCCATGTGTGCCCATGGTTTCTAAATACAATGGGGGTTGAAAACCAGCTCATGGTATTGAGGATTTTACATAAAAGCCCTTGAAAAATGACCAGAATGCTGAAAATAAGAATCTGTCCAGACCTGGGCGTAGGCTACGTTGCAGGGGGCGTAGCCTACGGCCTGCACAGATCAAACAATTTTCAGAAGTTGCAGTTTTGGTCCCTGTATGTGTTTAAGCCCATATTTGACCTGTTTTGCGCACCAAACACCTCTAAGCCTATATCTAACCTATGTAAAGGATATTTAGGGCATGTTTATCTTATGATCATATTTCGGAAGGTTCGATATCATACGAATTGGTATACTTTTGCGGTTTGACGCAATTAGTCCCTCTAATGCGCAAACTTGAGTATATTATCGTTTAATAGCATCGAAGCCTTATCTAATCCATATTAGGCATTCATGAGAGATTATTAAACGTCACGATGCTTCGGATTCGTGAGAGGGTCATTCAGAGGTATAATTAAACATATTGACACTTTTAACCCCTTAAACTTACAAAGCTGCGCGTAACGTCATTTAAAGGCATGAAAGCCTTAGACGGCCAATAATTCGCATTCTCGAGAGTATAATCAAATATCATGAAGCTCCCGGTTTGTTAAAAGGTCACTCAGAGGTAAGAATTAACATGTTGACGCTTTTAACCCTTCATCGCGCAAACTTTCGATTAATTACGCAAACGGTTACACTCGATCAATCAAGTGGCTCATTTGTGAATATGAATACCGTAAGAGGTTATTCAGAAACTTATTTTAAGTATGTTAACACTTCCAGTTCTTCCATAATCAAAGTTTTTGATTTTTCAAAAAATTAGTCCCTTAAATTCAACGTTTGACTTTATTAGGGTTTATTACACGTGTCAATACATTATTGGACGTGATTTTACGAGGTGTTACAGCTCTGTTTTGGTCGACCAGGAGAAACACACACACAAGTGTGTTTTAAGCTTATCACTTGTTTTAAAACAAGTTTCCATAATATCCAATTTTGTCCCTCTAGTTTTAAGGTATAAATTGGGTTAAAATCCCTTGATTCTTTATCATTTATAATAGATATTTAACTAGGTTAAATATCCCTAGTTTTATTTTTACTCTTTTTATTATCCATATTATTAATTATACATGTATACATGCATATATATATGTTATTATTTTCGGGGTGTTACAACTCTCAACCATTGGGTATTAGCCGCTATCACTTCCAACTATCACTTTGACTCTCACCACTCCCAACTTAACATTTTGTGTGTTGTGTCACTCTGCAGGTGCACATTTCTTAGTGTTTAACTTGTGTTATTGGTGATATTAGGCTAACACTTTGTGAATTACTAATGACTGCAGGTGAATCTGCTCCTAAAAGACAAAATCGGAGCCAAAAACTACTCAACCGGAGTGACAAGACCTGTAAACGAACACGAACATAGGCATGTTCATGTTTGTTCATTTAACTTTAACCGAACACGAACACGAAAATATAATCGAACACATTTTTTTGTTCGTGTTTGTTCATTAAGAAATCGAGTATGTTCGTATTCGTTTATGTTCGTTCGTTTAAAGCTTAAACGAACAGTTCACGAACATAAACGAACATAAAAAAATAAATGAACATATTTGAATAAACATAAACAAAAATAAATTAACATGATTGAACAAACACAAACGAACACAAATGAACGTAACTGAACAAATATAAACAAACACAATTTAACATTAGTGAACACAAACAAACAAGTATAAAATATTACAGTTCATCCAAAACACATCGAAATTAGGGTTCATAAATACTAAAATTAAGTATTTTTTATATAAATATTAAGTAAGTGATCAGTTACGATCTAAGAAAAAATTTAAAATTTCATTTTTTATTACTAGAAAACTCAATTACTGATTTTATATATATATATATATATATATATATATATATATATATATATATAGGATAAGGATCCGTTAGGAACCACCATTTATTGCGAGAACCGCGAGAACTAGTGTGAACACATGGCATTTTTGTAATTAAAGTGAAATTCCATCTAACAGGGTTTACATCTTCCATCTTCGTTCTGTTCAAATAGTTAGGGTTTACATCCTCATTCAAATCATTGTTCACTGCTACTACTCCCTTGACAACCGCCGCCGCAATCGACACATCACCTCTGCCACCACCGCGACACCACCGACACCACCACAACACCACCGTGATAACTCCTTCGCTGACAAGTCCTCCGACGACAACTCATCCAGTGACATTCATACATCTGCTCATAAGTCACCACTGCAATAACTAATTCGGCTTGTCCTTCTACGATTACTCGGTTGAATACATCATTTATCCGGTAATCACAACAAATTACATACTTTTTTATTACATCCATTCTGTTACCAATTTCTATGTTATTACCAATTCCCACTGTAAGTGTCCTTATACGATTACTTAGTCCGATTATATTGCTATTTGTCATCTACTTACAAATAAACACGATTTCATTTGTAACCGCTTTGTGATACATATGGCATCTTCTGATTCATCACATATATACCCTCCTCGTCAATCTGATGGGTTCACAGTTCAAGCAGCTAGAAAAGTCCTGGAAGAAGCTTGCTTTGGGTCGGATTTTAAGGTGTTCAAGTGGCTTAACTGGGTCCCTATTAAAGTTAATGGTTTCATATAGAGGTTGCTGCAGAATTGGATTCTGGTTGGGGAAAATCTACGTGCGAGAGGAGTTAGTACCATTACTGGTTGCTGGATAAAGTGTGCGGGGGTTTCGGAGTCGGTCACGCATGTTTTTATTGAGTGCCCGATAGCCAAGGCGGTGTGGATGAAGATCTCTGTTTGGTGTAACTGGGACCTTACAGCCTCTCATCCCTGGAGCAGCTTGTTCAGGAGTATACGCGACTAGATTCTTATGTCAATAGTACATTGCTTTTGAGTATAATTTACTCCACTTTATGGGTGATTTGGAAGGATAGTAACAACAGGCTCTTTAAGGGGGGGGGGGGGCAAGCGTTCTTTGGAGTCGGCTTCCGAGGATGTTATTAACCTCTCGTTCGGATGGGTAAAATATCATTCGAAGTTCTGTGTTGATAGCTGGGAAGGCTGGGCTAATTTGTTTTTTTTTTGTTATTTTATGTTTTGTATGGCTGTGTATGTGCAGAGTATGTTCTGCATTTTTTTGTCTTATTTAGATTTTTACCCCTTGTTGCTGTTTTACCAGGTAATCGCTGGTATTTCTTTTGTGGTATGAGAAGTTTTGCGGTATGAGAAGTTTTGCTGTTGTTCAAAAAAAAATAACATTTGCTTGATTACTCTATGTTCCTGTATCATTGTTTATTTAACATTGTTCATTTTTTTGTTTATCTGATTGATCAATACAACGATCATGAACATGTGCATTATGTTGATAACACCCATACTCGTCATCCGTAAACTGTTAACCATCATTAACATGAACATGCACATGTGCATCACGTTAACAACACCCAGTAATCATAACTAATCATACTATTAACCATTAATACATAACCGTGCACATGCGCATCACATTGCCAACACCCTTTAGTCATCTCCCTATAATCATATGTTAACCATCAGCACATTTCCCATGCACATGTGCATCGTAACGCTAACACCCTATAATTATCACTCTAACACCCTAAAATTATCACTGATAAACTATTGACCCACTATAATCATCACTGATAAACTGTTGACCCACTATAATCATCACCGATAAACTGTTGACCATGTATACATGGTTAACCGATAAACTGTAGACCATGTATACATCGTTGACTGTTTAAACATTGTGCGTACACATTCCACATGTTTTATTAATTATGATATTTATATCCTCTTTTTATTCATTTTGTTTTTTGTTTATATATAGGAATGGTACATATTATGTTCAAAAGAATGGTACATATTATGTTCAAAAGAAGGACAACCAAAAAAAATACTTGAACTACTTATAAATTGATTATCACTTGTTTTTTTTGTTTACATTCCTTGTTTAGACTTATTTTTTATCTACTTGGCGGTGTAGTATTCAATGTTGTATTCATGACCAATTAACATAAATTACCAACATGTCCACTGTTTCAACATCATGCACATGTGCATTACCGAACACGTGCATTTTCAACATTGAAACCATACCATCTAAACTTATCGATTCACGGTTTTTAATGCCATTATGTTTTAACTACATGTACTCCATTTTCAACCCACCTATTATACATTGCAACGTATACATTATGCACATGTGCATTCCCCCCATATAATATGTCAAACAACATTATACATTACTACCTCTACGTTATGCACATGTGCAATGCCAACATAAACTATGCCAATCATCATATCACATCAATAGGTAACTGTGCATTTCCAACGTATACTATACCATACACCATACAACATTGTAAACTACATATCCTATACCAAACACCATCATACATTACCACTATGCATAATAATATAGAAATTTGCACATGTGTGTTGGCAACATAATCATTTATGGCACAACAATAAACACTTTTGTATTTCTAACATATACTATACTAACCACCATATAACATTTGAAAACATTGTAAACTGATTATAATCATCCGGAAACACATCATACTGAATTAACGATCGTATAGTTGTCATCGTCCAATAAACAAATATAAATTATCAATAAAAATAACTAACATATAAACCACCATACAAAAACAACAATAATTTTCAATATAACACGTTCTATGCAACTTTCTTTCATTAATGGTGGAAGTTTTCCACCGTCTCGTCGCCCTTGTCATCCATCACATCATGCTTTTTACTTGTCCTATTCCTTGTATTTCTTTCTCCTGCAATAATTGCACATGACATCAAACAACATCGTTCAACATGAAAGTAAAAATTGGATGCACATGTGCATATACTACCAACTGCATCATTGACTAATAACCAACCTTTTTTGGGTTTTCGTTACACTTTTGTATTCACCTTCCTTATCATCTGGCAGTTTTGTTGCCCCTTCATCATTCTATCTCAACACAAACGTTATTTTCTTCACTTTTTTCCGTTTTTTTACCTAAAGTAATAATTGAAACATAATATAACCAAAATGCAATTTCAATTAGTATGTGCATTAAACACCTTTTTTCATCACCGTAAACGATATGCATTTGTGCATCACATGTCATTGTCATTATGCACTTGTGAATCAATATGCACATGTGCATCACATATTCTTATAATGATATATAAAATCAATCCATATGTAAAGTTCAATGTTATGTGCTTAAATGCAATATGCACATATGCATCACTTTAAACAACAACATCAACAGAATCTAATTACACAAAATCATAAACACGTATATTAAACAAAACTGCTCATGTTCGCTATGCACATGTGCATCACATGAAACAATAACATCATCATATTCTAATTACACAAAATCACAATAACACCATCATATCCTAATTACACAAAATCACGTATCTTACACAAAACTGCCCAAGTTCACTATGCACATGTGCATTACCTAAAACAACAACACCAGCATTGTCACACCCCAACCGATGGCGGAAACATCGGGATGAGACGAACAAATTGCTCAAAACATCATAACACTACATGTGACAATATAATTAAATTTCATATATTAAAATTGCAAAGTTTCATACATTCTCATAAAAGGAAGTAACAAACATTAAACATAGTTTATTTCAAAAGTGGGTTTCTAGGTCATCCTAGTCATTTCTCCAAATCTTGACTTCCTCATCCTGCAGTATGCATTTAAAATAAAGTCAACAAAACGTGTTGGCGAGTATACAAGTTTGAATATAGTATAATATGTTTGAAATAGTTTAACATGCTCAAATCCACGTGACTACATGATTTCATATTAACAGTTATACTCGTAACGATGATATCTATGTGTTCAAACCAAAGTTTAACGCAATTAACATAGCCTAACCCTAGAAGGGTGGTAACATGAGTAACATAGAATAAACCTAACAATACCCATAATATTATGGGAGGGGCGTTACAACCTACAGCGCTGCCATTGTTAGGGGAGGCTTGCAAAGTTAATGAACACACAGTCATAATTGTTTAACAGTAGCATAACGTGATTAACATGAGTCAAATAGATTCACATGAAATGTGGATTGAGGGTGCAAAAATGTTTAACATAGTGTGTTTGATATGGAAATGCATACAGTACCCAAAATGTGATAAAATAGAAAATGGGTCATGTATACTCACCTTAGGTTACGTTGCGTTTTTCTTGGAAAAGATTAAGAACAAGGGATTGCCCAAGAGAATGTGCACAAGAGATTTACCCTATTAATTTTGAGGATTTGTTAAATATTGGGAATTTAGAGATTTATTTAAATAACAAGGCAATTATAATAATATTAACATTTTTAAAATTAACAATCATATATCTCATATTTTGTATTTAATGAAATATACGACAATTTATTTTATAAACAAGTGAGTAAGATGAATACTGATTTTTATATAATATTTCTGATTTTACCAAAGTATTATAAATATTATTACTAAAATTTTGGATTATATAAATAATAATTCCTGATTATTAAGCACTTAAAAAAATAATAATTCTGATATATATATAAATATTATAGATTATTAAATCTGATTTAAAATAATAAATAATAATTCTAATCTAAATAAAATAGTAAATCTATTTATTATATAATAATTCTGATTTAGATAAAATAAAATAATAAATCTGATTAATAATTCGGATTTAAATAAAATAATAATTCTGTTAAATAAATTCTGATTTTTATATAAAAATTCTGAAAATCTAAAAATAATCTGAAAATTAAACTTACAAAATTTCAGATTTAAAAACATATTAATAAATCTGTTTAATAATAATAATTATTATATTGATAATAATTATTCTGAATTATTTTAATAATAATATATTAATATATTTGATTTATATTAATAAATAAATCTGAACATAATAATTCTGAAATAAAATAGTAAGAATAATAATTCAGATTTTAAATAATAAATTTAATAATAATTCTGAAAATTTATAAATAAATCTGATTTGTAAAAATTCTAATTATAAAAGAAAACAGAAATAATAGTTTTGTTAATAAATTTCAGATTTAATAAATCTGTTAATAATATTTCTGATAATAATATCTAATAATAATAATAATAATACTAATAAGTAATAATAATAATAATAATAATAATAACAACAATACAGAAACTGTAATTAGAAAAAGAAAACGGAAACGAAAATCCGTACCGGACGGGGTCACCGGACCGGTTGCAGGAGGCGGCAGACGGCGGTCGTGCGGTGGGTTCCGACGGCGAAGTGGTGGTCGGAGTTCCGGCGAGTGTACGGGTTCCGGTTTGTTCGGTTTGAAGGGTATTTCGGTGCTCGTTCGGTGATCGGAAATGAAAGGAACGGGCATGAATCATTGGGTCGAGTTTATATAGGAGTTGTTGATTTCGGTTACAAGTAACGGAAGGTCACCAGATTTCCAGTAAACAACTCAAAAGTCGAAGAAGAAGATGAACAGTTCTGGGCGGTTATATTCAAATTCGGTGCATTTAATTTCATGTTAAATATAATTCGGTTTCCATTTATGTCGGATGTGGCATGCCCGGCCGAGTGGTTGAGTTGTTGCTTGTTAACCGAGACGTCCCGAGTTCGATCCTGGTTCCCCGCGGTTCAACCCCTTTTTTGTTAACAGTTAGTCTGACTAACTGGGTTAGTCACTAACTGAGTTTTCTAACTCAGTTAGTGCTGTCCTTTGATAAATTTAACCTGGTTAGCTGATTTAACCAGGATTTAGCTAACCAGGTTAGTTTAACTAACCAAAATAATCAAAAATCATTAAAAATTCAGTTTAAAATATTTATTTATTTAGTTTTAATTATTAGTTTGCTTATTTAAAATATTAATAAAATAATATAAAAATTATTTTAACCCAAATTTTGATATCTTTACCGAATTAACGTATAAATTCCCGATTTTTGTATAGTTTGGGGTAATCTCTTGGCAATGATGAATTTGAGAGCTGAGATTAAGATGTATTTTCACTGTTTTTACATGTTTAACATAGTTTAACATGTTTTTAATTGTTTTGACAATACATAGTATTCAAACACAAATATGAATAAAATGATGCACTTTCATTATGATTTCAAGTCTCGAGTACAATTTTGGGAATAAAACCAAATACCACAAAGGTACAACTTACAAAAATAAAAGTACAAGTAGACTTGCCAAAAATGGAAAGATTGAACATACGAGGTGTCACAGTCTCTCCTACTTTAGGAGATTTCGTCCTCGAAATCTTAAGAAGAAGACTGAGACTTTTAATCATAATGTTTTTGTTTAGGAAAAGTTGATTTCATGTATGCATCACACAGCACATTGTTTTTCACATAAATTGTCAAATAGTTTCACATAGAATAACATAGCATTGCACATAGAATAACATGATGTTACACATAGAATATCATGTATAATGAAAGCAAGATAAATTTAGTTTGTTCACGATGGAGTAATTATTAATTGTTTTAGATTGCGATAATAACGTGATTCGTGTTCCCAACTTGAAATGAAGATAACGCTCAAATGTAAATCACATGATAATTGAGATAACATAAAAAGAGATTTATCATAAAAATATGGATTGTCACGGAACGTAACATAAGACTATTCCAAAGTGAATCGAAATCCTTTTCGAATTAAGGAGACGTGCTTTGGCCTAATAGACAAATACTCTCATCGAGGAGCGACTAACGATATTTGTCCTTCCAGTTACTACACGTCCTTAATCGATTGGGAAAATCGAAACTTTGGCGAGATTGAAAATCAAGGAATGGGACTAGTTAACAAGATGCGAGTTTCACCTCTAACTTGATAACATCGTACCCTGATGTGGTTGGTACTCATCCAAAGATGAGGGTCCACTAGAATATGAAATGGAAACTCCCATCAAGGTTTGGATGTCACTCCTAACTTGAGGGTAGGTTTCGTGCAAAAATCAAATTTAAGCTGAATGAAAATCATCACCAAATATAGGAATCACCCCTGTTTTGATGACTCATTTCGATTGTGTTACATGAGTGTCTTCACAGCTTCCATGTGTGTATTGTGTTAGCCTTAGGAAAGGCTTGTATATTAGAAGTCCAAAAGAATAGAGGGAAGCAAGGAAGAGAGAAGGGAATATTGTCTTAAACAGCAAATAAATGAGAAAGCTCCTAAACTATAGACTAGGTAAAAGCATTCCTACTTTTCCTAATTCCCTATAGTTATGGCTCTGATACCAATCTGGTATCAGAGTACTCCTACTATAGACTAGGGAAAAGTAAAGCAATCCTACCTAATTCCCTATAGTTATGGCTCTGATACCAATCTGTCACACCTCAACCGATGGCGGAAACATCGGGATGAGATGAACAAATTGCTCAAAACATCATAACACTACATGTGACAATATAATTAAATTTCATTTATTAAAATTGCAAAGTTTCATACATTGTCATAAAAGGAAGTAACAAACATTAAACATAGTTTATTTCAAAAGTGGGTTTCTAGGTCATCCTAGTCATTTCTCCAAATCTTGACTTCCTCATCCTGCAGTATGCATTTAAAATAAAGTCAACAAAACGTGTTGGCGAGTATACAAGTTTGAATATAGTATAATATGTTTGAAATAGTTTAACATGCTCAAATCCACGTGACTACATGATTTCATATTAACAGTTATACTCGTAACGATGATATCTATGTGTTCAAACCAAAGTTTAACGCAATTAACATAGCCTAACCCTAGAAGGGTGGTAACATGAGTAACATAGAATAAACCTAACAATACCCATAATATTATGGGAGGGGCGTTACAACCTACAGCGCTGCCATTGTTAGGGGAGGCTTGCAAAGTTAATGAACACACAGTCATAATTGTTTAACAGTAGCATAACGTGATTAACATGAGTCAAATAGATTCACATGAAATGTGGATTGAGGGTGCAAAAATGTTTAACATAGTGTGTTTGATATAGAAATGCATACAGCACCCAAAATGTGATAAAATAGAAAATGGGTCATGTATACTCACCTTAGGTTGCGTTGCGTTTTTCTTGGAAAAGATTAAGAACAAGGGATTGCCCAAGAGAATGTGCACAAGAGATTTACCCTATTAATTTTGAGGATTTGTTAAATATTGGGAATTTAGAGATTTATTTAAATAACAAGGCAATTATAATAATATTAACATTTTTAAAATTAACAATCATATATCTCACATTTTGTATTTAATGAAATATATGACAATTTATTTTATAAACAAGTGAGTAAGATGAATACTGATTTTTATATAATATTTCTGATTTTACCAAAGTATTATAAATATTATTACTAAAATTTTGGATTATATAAATAATAATTCCTGATCATTAAGCACTTAAAAAAATAATAATTCTGATATATATATAAATATTATAGATTATTAAATCTGATTTAAAATAATAAATAATAATCATAATCTAAATAAAATAGTAAATCTATTTATTATATAATAATTCTGATTTAGATAAAATAAAATAATAAATCTGATTAATAATTCGGATTTAAATAAAATAATAATTCTGTTAAATAAATTCTGATTTTTATATAAAAATTCTGAAAATCTAAAAATAATCTGAAAATTAAACTTACAAAATTTCAAATTTTAAAAACATTGTTCGGTTTGAAGGGTATTTCGGTGCTCGTTCGGTGATCGGAAATGAAAGGAACGGGCATGAATCATTGGGTCGAGTTTATATAGGAGTTGTTGATTTCGGTTACAAGTAACGGAAGGTCACCAGATTTCCGGTAAACAACTCAAAAGTCGAAGAAGAAGATGAACAGTTCTGGGCGGTTATATTCAAATTCGGTGCATTTAATTTCATGTTAAATATAATTCGGTTTCCATTTATGTCGGATGTGGCATGCCCGGCCGAGTGGTTGAGTTGTTGCTTGTTAACCGAGACGTCCCGAGTTCGATCCTGGTTCCCCGCGGTTCAACCCCTTTTTTTGTTAACAGTTAGTCTGACTAACTGGGTTAGTCACTAACTAAGTTTTCTAACTCAGTTAGTGCTGTCCTTTGATAAATTTAACCTGGTTAGCTGATTTAACCAGGATTTAGCTAACCAGGTTAGTTTAACTAACCAAAATAATCAAAAATCATTAAAAATTCAGTTTAAAATATTTATTTATTTAGTTTTAATTATTAGTTTGCTTATTTAAAATATTAATAAAATAATATAAAAATTATTTTAACCCAAATTTTGATATCTTTACCGAATTAACGTATAAATTCCCGATTTTTGTACGGTTTGGGGTAATCTCTTGGCAATGATGAATTTGAGAGCTGAGATTAAGATGTATTTTCACTGTTTTTACGTGTTTAACATAGTTTAACATGTTTTTAATTGTTTTGACAACACATAGTATTCAAACACAAATATGAATAAAATGATGCACTTTCATTATGATTTCAAGTCTCGAGTACAATTTTGGGAATAAAACCAAATACCACAAAGGTACAACTTACAAAAATAGAAAGTACAAGTAGACTTGCCAAAAATGGAAAGATTGAAAATACGAGGTGTCACAAGCATATTCTAATTACACAAAATCATCTACACGTATCCTAAACAAATCTGCTCAAATTCACTATGCACTTGAATGATATTATTAACTTTATTTGCTCAAATTCACTATGACACACTCATTGAATCATCTATTCTTATAATCACGTTGCCCTAATTACGAACGGATTAAAAATCCACAATGCTTATAATCACGTTGCCCTAATTACGAATGGATGAAGAATGTATGATCGATGATTAAGTTCATAATATATATTATACTACTAATTCTGGATGAACTTTGGGAACTAACCTCGATTATATGACTGTCTGCTGGTAAAATCTCAGATCTGAGATAAAATCTCAATCCAGATGCTTCAATATCCCGAACTGATGACGGTGAAGTGATGATGTATTCGAGACGATGATGTAGTCGATGAACTGTTGAGTATTGTTGAGAGATTCAGGTTGAAGGTTGAGAAAATGTTGAGAGATCTGGATCTAATCAGAGGTTAGAGGGAGTGGACATGAAAATTTGAATTAAGTGTAATTTAATTTGTGCTTGAAGTCCAATATTTTAAAAGTTGTTTGGTATTTACAAAATTGCCCCCTGTTCACATTGGTTCTCGCGGTTCTCGCAATAAGGGTGGTTCTCACATGAACCTTACCCTATATATATATATATATATATATATATGGTAGGGTTCTAGAGTGAACAATGGTTCATTTGTGAACAAAATGAACAAATCTTGACCTTTGATTTAGTAGATGATGATATCTAAGAGTAATGACATTTTTGTAAATATTAAAGCATATTTATTAATAAAAAAATCACACAAGGGGTATTATTGTATTTTTTTGTTCCCTAATCATAGCATATTTCTGTTTTAGGAGATCATATTAATCTCCTAAATAAAAAACGTATCTATGTTGTCTACCCTCTTAATTCCACCGGAGATTCAATCCTTCCAGCATCAGCATCGATACATAAAAGTGTCGCCGACATTAAGAGACGCCGGAATAGACATCTGATTAAGAGTAGCCGGAATCACCGGAATAGACATCTGAATAGATACCGGAATAGACATTCTCTACCCCTCTTAATTCCACCGGAATAGACATCCGATTAAGAGTAGCCAGAATCGCCGACATTAAGAGATGCCGGAATCGCCGACATCAAGGTACACATTAAGAGTCGCCGGAATCGCCGTCACACAGAGGAGGATCTTCGGATCTAGCAGATCGCCGGAATACTCATATGATTTTCAACCACAAAAGGTACATAATACTCATCCGATTTTTTAAGTATAGTGTTGATTTAACAAATTAGTGGATTTTGCTATGTTTTTGTGAGATGTTGCTGGAAGGATAGGGTTGATTTAACAAGATAGTGGATTTTACTTTGTTTTTATGCGATGTACACAGGCGTATATTGTTATGATGATTTACTAATACACTAGATTGTACACATATGCACAGGGTATTTTTTTTGTTCGGTCATTTAAGTTTACGTATAATGTGCAGGCAAATGGTGTTCCTAACTGAGTCCGGAATAGGTCTAATGAAAGTATGTTGTGAAGATTGTCTGCTCCCATGCTAACATGCTCCGCGATCAAGTAATGGCTGAAGCGGTTGCATACAACGTGGCGAATAGGCTTAATATTTAAAACGCTCCATGTAGACAATAATATGTTTATGACTATGTTTTTTTTTTTATTTTAACCATATGTGATTACGTGGTTAGATTGGTTTTTGTTTTTTATATTGGAAACTAGATGTTTGGTTGGTTGGTTTAGTTTTATTCTAGTTTTGGATGAATTTTTGTGAACTAAATGTACAATGTATTCAGTTGTACATGTGTATATACACAAATGTATTTATAAATATACACAGGTGTATCAATGAATATACACAAGTGTTCTGATGTATAATAAAAATTAAATATAAAAAATGTTTTTAAGTTTGTATAAAGAAAGAAAGAAACAATCATGGAGAATTGCTGGATTTTGGAGAAGAGCTCTTAAGGATAGGGCATCTTCTTTGCACGTGTGAATAATCCATTGTAGTGAACTGAGTCGGGTCGGATCCTTGTGCTCCAATAACCATTCCTTTCTTCTCTGTTTCACCTACATATGTAAATAAAAAGATGTTACATGAGTGGGCTTTATGATGAATTTATTTCTATGTATCTTCATTTTTTTAATATTATGTTTCCTATATTGTTCTAAATCTAGCTTTTAGAAACGGTTTGAAACCGGGGTGGCTGTAAGCTTGTACTTCAATTTTACATCACAAACAAATGAATCTTGTGAAAGTGGAAAACACTCTACCAGTGAGAATACTTTATTACTATCATCTTTTTTAGGAAAATGTTGTACTAGTCCTTTTATTTAACAAACAACTTCGCCTTTGATAACTTATATCCGCACATGTGAACGTCCTTCATTTTGTCAGTCGTTAATACTTACCCAATAATATTGTGAACTTGCTGCTAGTTTACTTCAGTTTCGGACTGATTTGATCATGTTCGGTTGAAATTTAGTTTGTTTCGATGTTTTTTCGATTGAACTTTCGAAGTGAATCAGTTTCTTTCGGATCGAAGTTTGGTGATTTCAGGCATTATACTTCTATTACGGACTAGTATGGACTATTTCAACTGTTATAACGAACAAATTTGGACTGAATTTTCAGATCTATACTGGACAATTTGTGAAAAAAAAATCAGATGATACAGTTGTTGTTCATCAAATCGTTGTTCGAATGATTTTGTACGTGGCATCAGACCTGTATCAAAGTTCTTTGAGTGTTTAATTCTGGTATCATATAAGTTTTACATCAAAGCTGTGAGTTATTCATTGTTGTTTGTTTGCTTGAAGAACGAAGAACATCATTGACAAGTTATTGTTGCTGTTGCATCGAAAATAGAAAAGAAGTGGATATCAATTAGTTGCAATTCCGTATTGTTGTTTGATGTTGTTTCGTCGAGTTAAAATTTTGCATATCATATTCACAGCTGAATGATGTTGTTGTTCATCGAAGAGAAGATGATGTCTAACTGATTAAAGTGTTAAAAGAAGCAGAACATGATCTGTTGGTTTACAACAAAGAAACTGTATTGGGATTGCCGTAAAGAAGAAGAAGGGAAGAAGCTGAGATGATTTGTTGTTGTTGTTGTTCGTGATAAAAAGGATAAAATTGGCTATCAAATCGATGAAATTGTTGAATAGATCTACAGAATTAGATCTACAGCAGGTTTCAATATCAGGTTGTTAGATCTGATATAATAAAACTTTGAGGAAAAAAATTAAAACTTTGATTGACACCTGCAATATCCCACAAATCAAATCGTCTTTTGAAGGAACTTGAATTGTTGAAGAAGAAGGAAACAATGGAACAAAAAAGGCGGTCTGATCTTCTCGATTTAGAGAGAGAATGTTGTAATATTGCTTATGAATCATTAAGTTGAATTTCTAAAATGCAGGAATTGGTTACAATATTAAGGTAACTGATTAGGATAATTCTTAATTATAATTGGTTTAAAATTAAATAAGAATTAAATCTAATTAGTTAATGACAATCCTATCCTTTTAAAATCAAGGGCCAAGATGAGTTCACCCAGTTCACAAATGAGGGGGGTGTTCACTCTTGAACCTAACCCTATATATATATAAAATTAAAAAACCTAATATTCATAAATGTAACTATTTATGTATTTACTAAAATTTAAACGAACGTTCACGAACATAAACGAATGTTCATGAACATAAATGAACGAACACAAGGTGTGTTCATGTTCGTTCATTTAATTAAACGAACAAAATTTTTTATCCGTGTTCGTTCGTTTATTAAATAAACGAACATAAACGAACTTCCCAGCAAATAAGTTCACGAACAGTTCATGAACGTTCGGTTCATTTACAGGCCTAGGAGTGACACAACACACAAAGTGTTAAGTTGGGAGTGATAGGAATCAAAGTGATAGTTGGGAGTGACAGCGGCCAATACCTAATTGCCGGGAGTGATAAAATCCAATAACCATAATATTTAAGCATTTATGGAATAATGTTTGTTATCTATTTTTAAGTAACACATCATTCCTAGTTGTGGTGTTATAGTGTGTGTTTTGGCTTTGGATCCACCCTGTCGATATATGATATACAAATTACAAGAGGTGTTTTTGGTTGGTTATTATTTTGTGAGAGTTTCTATACAAATTGCGAGAATTGTATAATAGGTTTTGATGGAAGAAGCTATGAGACGAAATACAAATTACATAATTGTCTTATGTGTATTAAAATTAAAACGTAAGATAACAATGTGTCTTTAAATACAATTCTTTACTTATTCTTTTTTATATATGATTTTTTTATGAATAACATATATTATATCTTGTGTAATTTAAGATAAAGTTTTATTTGTCTTTTTTGGTGCACAAAACACAAGTCAGATAACATCCATACCTAATTAAGTTGGTGGGAAAGTGAATGTTATATCCCAAATGATTTTTTGTTTTGATAATGTCTTGATATTGTTACAAGTATTAGTGGTTGTTGATTACGGTTGTGCATGTCCCACATACATGTCACTTAACACTTAAATATTTACAAAGCACAAAGATTATCCCATACAAGAATTACTAAGAGCAAGGATCAAAGCATAAAATGTGAAGGTTCAAGTCTACAATGTTCAAGCATGGAATATCAATTATAATGTACACGAATCATCAAATGCAACAAATCACACGTGTAACAAATTATTAAGGACTATCATATGCAAATGTTAGAGATTAAAGCATAATGTGAAGCATAACATGAAGATTCAATTATAATGTACACGAATCATCAAGTGCAACAAATCACACATGTAACAAATTATTACGGACTATGATATGCAAAGGTTAGAGATTAAAGCATAGTGTGAAGCATAACATGAAAATTCAAAGTCTCAAAAGATCAAGAATTGGAAATCAACTATAACATTCAAGGATCAAATCATTATACATTAAGTAAAACAATTTAGGATTAAATAGTTAATTAAACAAAAAGTATGAAAGCACGATAAAAGTCATAACACGATAAAATTTTGCTTTCTTATTAACAAAAAGTATCAAAGCACTATTCTTGATTGATGTCAATGATTGCTTTAAGAACTCGGGTATCAGAGTTATGTGTGTGTAAAATGTGTTAGATGTCGAATATAGTCGTTGCACAAGCTAAAAGACAAATGTAAATGATCCATGGTTGATCCATCAAATTTGGATTGGTCAGTAGTTGGTTTCATCTTCCTTGTGTTTTGCCTATAAATGCAAGTCCCATCCAACCATTTTCACTCATCCCTTTTGCTCATAACATTTTCAAATACACATCTAGTTAATATCTCTCTAGTTCCATTGACATTTACACATTCAATCAAGATGATATTGAAGATCAAAGATCAAGAGAAATAAAAAGAAGTGCTTCAACTTAAATATTCATAATCTTGTATTTGTGAGGTTATCATTAGCTTGTAAGACTGATATACTTGTGAGGGGTCTCACCTTTGTTGGTGAGTGTTGTAAACACTATCTTGACATAGTTTTGTGAGGAGAAAAAGTAACTTGAAATAATATTGTGAGAAGGTACACGATATTAATATATTGTTGTGAAGGAATTTACTATCTTAACATAACGAAGGTTTAGAAGTGTAAAGACATACTATCTTAACATAGTGTGTTAAAGAAGATGCTTGCTACCTTGGATTAGAGAGAAGTTGTACCGGTGATCTCTTCCTTTTAAAAGGGACTTTTGTTGGAGAAACTCTGGATTGAAAAATCAGAGAGAGAACATAGAGTAGATTCCTTAACATCTATTTTACATTTCTTGTCTATTATCGTTGTTGGGTTTCAAACAAGTTTAAACCACTCAAAGTTAGAGTTTAATCAAAGAAAAAGTTAACAAGACCTATTCACCCACCTCCCGAAAGACTAGGGTCGGAAAAGACCACCACCATCACAAGAAACCAGATCAACAACAATCTAGGGTCGAGATCCATCACCATTCCAGAGTCGGGATCCATCACCATCGATTCTCCAGCCACCCCTTTTCTGGCCAATTTCTTTATCTTTGTCACTTGAAACCACAAAAGCACCACTGCAGCCCCTCAAATTGATGTTTTATCTATCACATGACCACCACACCCCCCTCAATAAAGCAAAACAAATACTTATGTTACGAACATAATTTTGACGAACCCCAATTTTGATCATCGTGTTGGAAAAGAAGGGGGTTAGGGTTGGGGACAATCGTAAACAACCTCATTAGAGTCAGTAGTAGGTTGTTCTTGAACAACCACCTTTTTCTTGATCTAAACATATTGATTTTGTTTTGGTGGTGATTAGCCCACCTCTTCTTGATTCAGAAGGGTGTTCTGGCAGTGGTGATTATGGGTGATCGTTTCAGGGGAGGTAAAATGGGTAAGTGAGATTGGGGGGGGGGGGTTGTGAGAGTTGTCATGCTAACCATAATTTTCGGTGATGGTCACGGGAAAAGGAGATCGTCGATAATGACCATAGGGGTTCATCCATGGTGGTGTACGATGGTTGGTTCTTGTAGAGGAGAGAAATAGGGTGTATGGGATTTTTATATTGATTTATTTAATTGCTAAGACAAAATGACCATATTTCCTTTACTTGAGAGGCACATGGTTACATTTACTTCAAAAACTAACCGGGTTAGAGCAAAAGGATACAACATGTCTAAAAATGGTAACACAAAGGACATCCTTTGTAAATTTCTTAGTTAAAGGACACCGCCTGGAATTTCCTTAAAACATTAAAGACGGAAAAAATGCAATTCACTCTATTTTGTAAGTATAATGTTTCTTTTAGTTGTTTTGTTAAATTTAAAGTGTAGTAAAGATGAAGGGCTAATCATCATATCTAGAAATTTTAAGGTTGCGGCTGCTGATAAAGATGTGAAGAAGGCCTGCTGCGTAATTGGGATAACGAGAATAATAATTTTCATCTTTTCTCATTCGTTGCGTTCTTTTGTCTTCATCTTCCCAAATCATACAATAAAATTAGGGTTTTGACTTGTATTTTATGATCATGTTGACCAGATAGGTCTTCTATTAGTGTTTGTATATCATCTCTTGGTGTTGATAAGATGATCGTCCCCGAATGTTCCTATAAATTATTCCTCCCAGTGGACAATAAACATAAGAAGAGCCGATGATATCGACGAAAACTCTTTAATTTGTATACCTAGGGTTTTCAATAAAAATCATTTGAGTAATTTTCGTGTTTGTGTGTTAAACTTGTGTTCTTTACATGCTGCTTTGCTTCGCTGTATGTAACTCTCGCACAGTGGGTTTGGGTCCATGGCTTCCCGCTTCTAAACTTAAAATGACTTGCAACAAAGATAGCATCATTTCACTTTGTGTTTATGTACTTAATATTTATAGTTCAAATTTAACAAAAAATGACATTAATTATAATTTAATACTTACAATATTAAATTGTTACAAACTAGTAAAATAATTATGTAAAAAAGTAAAAATCTAGATAGAAAAAGGGAAAGGAAGGGGGAAATATGGTGAAAATTACAAATTTTGCATAAATATGACATAATTTTAACGTAAGTATTTATGAAATAACGAAAATCCATTAATGGTTATCACATGTAGTATATTTATGAAAGACTGAAAACCCTTATGACTTTGAGTCGAAATCTTATGGTCTCGAGTCTTCTGTAAATTGTTGTTATTGTGAAAATAACTGAAAACTCGAATTCTTAGGGATTTTGAGATGTAATTTCCTATTTTAGTGCTGATCTAATTTTATCAAATATTTCGAAAATTATAATTTGATTACCAATAAACAGTTTTCGAAAAACTTAGAAGATAAAATTGGATCAAAACAGAAAAAAACACTCAATAATCCTAATTACATTCCAAAACATAAAGGAATTTCGAATTTTCCTAAGAACACATGATGAACCTGAACTAAAACCCATAATTTCTGGAACCCGAAACCTAAAATTTTAATGTTTTCTAAACAGATTTCGGA
The DNA here is from genome assembly GCF_002127325.2 of Helianthus annuus. NCBI lineage: Eukaryota > Viridiplantae > Streptophyta > Magnoliopsida > Asterales > Asteraceae > Helianthus > Helianthus annuus. Next base: position 110,035,444 of record NC_035447.2, read on the forward strand.
CTTGTTGTTTTTTAACCATTATGATTTCGAGTCACTAATTTAACATTCTTTTTCCGAAAACAATGATTTCGGGTCATGACTCGAAACCGGCTGTTACGGTTATGAAGTTGTTCAAAATTTCTGTTTTCATGATTTCAATCCCAGAATTAATGGTTACGAAAATAGAACTGATTAATCAACATATGCTCTGATACCACATGTTGATCAGTTCTGTTTTAAGCATAATGGAAAACATGAAAACATACCTGTTATGATAGACAGTGCAGTAGAGAATCCAGTGAGAGAAGAAGCCATTGAATTCGACATCTTTGTCAGGATGATCTGGTTCCTCCTTAGGGTGTAAACTAATGATGGTGATGATGAAAACCGAAAAAGGTATCAGAGTTATGGAGAAGAGGCCGATTTTGATGTTATGATAATTAGGTTATGTGTCTAACCTTAGAACTTCTACATAAGTCTCCTTATATATGCACCCAAAAGGAAACTTAATTAGTTAATAAGGGTAATATGGTCCATCAACAATTAGCAACTAATTATTTAATAGGTTATTATATATTTTGATCTATATAATGTAAATGATTATAATGGCTACTAGATTAAATATTAAATCATAATATATTTAATCTTACAATTTAGTATAACTAACTATTAAAGTAAAAACAACAAAATGTATGGTTTTTACCTTTTAGTATAGCTAAAGAACAAAGTGTGTAATTTAGTCAAATACTTAATATTAACAACACCCATTAAACCATCTATTTATTTATTTATTGTTCACATAATAACCACAAAAAAATCAAATAAAGAACGAAATGTGAAGGCAATATCAATGCAATTCGAAAATCAACAAGTTTGGTTTGGTTTCCCTCCTTACCAATGGCATCATCTTTGAATGTCATCATTTGTGGCCATTGGTTTCTCCTTGTTATTTCTCCCTATGCATATGCAAACATGATCAATCCTGTTTCACGAACCAAGAACCAAAACCACCCTAAGCACCTAAACCACCCCAACCCCATATGGAAGAATGCTCATGCCACTTTCTATGGAGGAAGTGACGGCACGCAGGGAATGGGTACGTTTGCGCATAATATTTAATAAACCACATTTTTTTTTCTAATGCATGAAATTCCATATATGAACATACGGGTCGTATGTATACATGTAACCTATTTATACGGTTAGTATGAGTTATCAATTTCGTTTCCTTTCGGTCCAAATTAAAAGGTAACAGGAAATAAATAGAACTACTTCAAAATTAATGAAAGATATTTAGTAATATATAACTAGTGGTAATGTTTAGAAGAATTTATTAGTCGTTCTTGAGAATTCGAGGGCTCTCTGCGACTAGAAAAAATAAGCCCTTAAAATATAAATTACAAAATTTTATTTATAAAAAATCAATAATATGATGATAACGATCAATTAATAATTAAAAGGTCGAAATATGATAACATCAAAGGGTTCAAAGGGAGTTCAAAAATCAAAAGGAGTTAAATGGTTTAAAAAACAAACAAACCCTGATTTCTCCTTGAGGATGACTAACGAATCGTCCGTAACTTTGTTGTCTTATTCATTGCACATAGCAGATTCGTTGATTGTCAGATGGCTTAGATCGCTCCTTGACCACTTACCCTATTGATCGCCAGACGCCAATTGACCCTTAGGCCTTTCACATTTTGCTACACTACCAAAAGATTATTTTATTCAATTAGATTTAACATTTTAAGTTTTTAACTGGGTTACATAAGTTTAGTCGGGTTAAATGAGAAAAAAAAAGGGTTTGAATGAGCCAAAACTAAATATGTAATTGTGTATTAGGTTAGTTTTTTCTTTTTAATTAAAAGAACATTAATTGTAAAAAAGTAAAAAAATTCTATTGGGTTGTAAATATTATTGGGCTATTATATTATAAGCTTTTGTTAAAAGAAGTATACCGAATCTGCCCAGCCCATGTGCCAGCTCTTATACTCTAGACTAGTTGAAATATCCCATGGGCCGGCTCCTTACACCTTTTATTTTATTTTTTTATTATAAGTTTACTAATATTTATAATAAAATACGTGAATATCAATATAAATAAACAAATACATGTTCATATAATAAAATATTTTAAAATTCATATGATATGCATTTTTCAATATGATCATAAGAATTATATATGTTTTTTGAAAGTTTCAATCGAGTTGCTTATGGTGTATAAAATAAACAAAAAGCTTCTAAATTGCTATAATTTGTGGCTCTATTATAGCAACATTTTCATGTTATTTAATTTGGAATTTTATTTTGGAATATCTTCATGCCTCTAAACTAAGGACATGGCTACTCACCATGATGAAAGAAATTAAATCTTCTCTGGAAAATATTATAAAATAAGAGCAAAAATTGTGTTAATCACTCAATTATCAAAATGGAGAAGAGAAAAAAATGTATATCTAACAAGTGTACATTATCTTTCGAAATTTTAGGGGGTGCGTGTGGTTACGAGGATGTGAAACAGAAGGGATATGGCACGCAAAACACCGCATTGAGCCAAGCCTTGTTCAACAACGGCCAAACATGTGGGGCTTGTTTCGAAATCAAATGTGTCAACAACAACCGATGGTGTAAGCCCGGGAGTCCACCTCTCGTCGTCACAGCCACCAACTTATGCCCGCCAAACTTAAATCTACCAAGCAATAATGGTGGGTGGTGTAACCCCCCAAATGAGCATTTTGACTTGTCTCAACCATCGTTTCTACAAATAGCCGAGTACAAGGCTGGCATCACTCCCATCCAGTACAGAAGGTATTTTTTTTTCATTATAAGGACTAGCTTTTAATTAGCTACATTTAGAAGTACCAACGTTGAAATGCTTAAGACCATGTGTTAAACCCAGTGGACTAAAATGGCAACGGTGAAACCTTTTTGAACTCACAAGTGAAAAATGGAACCTTTGGACTAAACAGGCAAAATGGCCCAAACCACATGAACTAAAATGACATTTAACTCTATAATTTTTATCAATACATTTTAAGAACTATAAAAGTTATTTTGAACAGGGTTCCATGTGCTAAGAAAGGAGGAATAAGGTTTACAATAACCGGAAATCCTTATCACACAATGGTATTAGTATGGAACGTTGGGGGTGCAGGAGATGTTACTTGCATGGAAGTGAAGGGACATGAGTGCAAAAAGTGGAATACAATGAGTAGAAACTGGGGTCAAGTATGGGTGACTAGTGTTGTTTTAGTTGGTCAGTCACTTAGTTTTCGGGTTCGTACAAGTGATGGTCGAACCACAACCTCGTTGAACGTAGCCCCAAGAAATTGGCAGTTTGGTCAGACTTTCGAGGGAACTAACTTCAAGTAGATAGAAGACACAATACCAATGAGGTGGCGATTCATTGACAGGGATTAAGTCCTATATACGACAAAGGTTAAAAGAAATTTGCCGTTCAAAAAAGAAAAAAAAAGATAGAAGACACAGTATAGATAGTAAGCTAGAATTTCGTTCCTTTAGTTTATTTATTGTAATAACTCCTGAGTTTATAGATGTATTCAATGTGAGTGTTAATTTAGTGGAACACCTCCCCCCCCTTTTCTTGTAACGAAAGAGATTTGTCAAAAGTGGTATATATCGGAACGTGTTTCACATTGATAGAGAATTATAAGTAACGGACTCGGTTCGTCAAGACACTGTATCGAAGAACATAAAACGAATACGGTACCGGTACCGATGTTATTCGGGCGGTGTCGATTCAGTTCATCATGGCAAGAATAAAATAATTAACTGTAATAAAACCCGTGCAATTAAAAGTTCTCAAATCGTAGATAAAAATAAGCACCACGCAATGGTATATATTTTAGATTTTATAAAACGTTATATTATATTACTAAAATAACGGAAAAGGGTAAACGATATCACTTTATATAAAGAAAAAACTAGACAATTGGGCAACTTTGATGACATGTGCTTTTGTGCCTCGATAACTTGTCCATTACTATTCACAAATCGGTTCTGAGTAATTTATATTTATACGTAGATAAAATTAAGCACGTTGCAAAGGCATAGTCGGAACGCATCAAGCAGAACAGAGTTTGTGCAAGAAGTCTGAAACTGTACATATATTTGTTCTACACTTGTATGCAAGCACAATCAATAGGCCAGATAAATAGTTATACATCCTTATACGCGAAATAAACATAGCATAAACACAACCAAACTCGAAAAATCAATCAAATTCTGAAGAAAACTAAAATAATATACACAAGATATCACACATATGAAGAGATATACCAACACTATGACCTATTGCATTCCCATTTTGAAGTCGGTACGCAGTTCAAGTAGCGACACCAGTGGCAACGTTTGTATCCGTTTTCTCCGTGAAACAGCATCACCAAACCAACCGTAAACCTGCATTTCAAGTCGCGAAAATGAGCTCGTGTTTGTTTAAAAATAATTTTTAAGTGGATTCTATGCTTACCCTGCAACTAGGAGTGCTAACGCAAGCAAACCGAGCGCATATTGATAGGCTTTGTATTTGGATTTGACACGAACTTCAGCTGGAAGATTGTGCCTTTCCAACCATCCGAACTGCGGACGAGGTAGTAAAATAAAACCAAGAAGGAAACCCGTCGCGAAACCACCAATGTGCGCGAAATTATCGACAAACGGCAGAATTCCCACTGCTAGATTGACCACAACTATGATTACAAGAGTAAACAGTGCTGCAGCCTACAAAAAAAAAAGATAATTTCTTTTAAATACACGAACTTATGTAATCATATTCAATAGGAGTGTGGATTTCTGACACGACCCGAAAACACGGCTCGAACCTAACACGAAATTCGCGGGTTTGGGTTTAGTCTAAATTGGTTCGGGTCAGTTTCAGATTGAATCTACGAACCCGTTTAGCTAAACAGGTAGGGTTTGGGTTAACCCGGTCAGGTTGGCAGGTTGACCTGTTTAACCCATTTATATTATATTATATTTTTTGCAATATCTTTTATGTCATATATTAGACCGGGTATGTATTTTATACAATAGTTATAACTTAAATAGAGAAATTGACATAAGATTTTATAATTTATATGTAATTGTATTATATACATTTGTGTTTTTTGTAGTAAATTTTAATATATTAATTTGCAAAAAAAAATTAAATAATTTCGGGTTGGATGGGTCGTGTTCGGGTCAACCCGCGAATATTCGGGTCGTGTTCGGGTTCGGGTTGTGTTCGGGTTTGTCTAAAATTTTTGGGTTCGGGTCGGGTTGAACCTGCGAACACGACCCGTTTAGCACCCCTAATATTTAACACGCAAAATGTAGCGATACGATACCGCACCTTGTTGGAGTATATAGTCCAGTTTGTAAAAAGTTCAGAGAGCATTGTCCCGAGCAACCCGAACAGAGCCCCGGAGGCACCAACAGAGATGTTTCGTTGAATAAATAAAGCCGAAAGAACACTCCCGCCAAAGCCCGACAATAAATAGATCACTCCTACGCGTACTAACAAGTTCAACAAGCATTATCTTAACAACAATTGCATAAAAAGGAACTTAAATTCGAAAACCCGACAGAAAGATATGGAAATGGAACTTACAAAATCCAAACTGCTGCTCAAGTCGAATCCCGATGAGTACGAGGCTTAGCATATTAGCAACAAGATGAATCAAACCGGCATGTAACCAGTTAGCGGTGATGAGCCTCCATGCTTGATGTCCATGGACTATTTTCTGCCATTGAAGAGCTCCAAGCTTCTCTAATCTGTACATTAAAAACACAAAATTAAAAAGGTTATAAAGCTTCAAAAAAGCATCATAAATCACAACTTTGTCATTCAAGAAAAGAGGACTGATTTTTATGCTACTTTTTTGGCAACTTAAAGACCAAATTTCAGTCACAAATGGGCATAAAGATTCATCAAAGCATCATAATTCTTTGTCAATCAAAAAAAGAGGTTAACAAAATTTGGATTTTAAAGTCGAAACAAAAAGCAAAAATTTTTATGTTATACATAGAGGCGGACCTATAGTGTTACAAGGGGTAACCTCTGTTGCCCCTTGACGTTCCGGTGACGCTCCGCTTGTAGCGTAAATTTTGAAAAAAAATTGACGTTTTTTCAATTTCGTTACCATTTTTTTTAAATGTTACCCCTATGCAGATTTTATAGATCCACCACTGGTTATACAAACACCCCCATCAAAAGTGTACACCAGCTTATTTGTCACATCACGGGCCGTATGATATCATAGAACCGTATAGAACCGTATACCAGTCACTTCTATGTCAATTCACAGATAATCATTCGGCCCGAATGATTTATACTTTATACAAACACCCTCTCATACACCCCGTGTAGACGCGATACAACATCTATACATTGGTGTCTGTATAGCGTGACACTGGTGTCTCAGCCTAGCAAACTAAACAAAGTAGGGTTTAAGCCGATTCCGAATTCAAAAACTACCAAATCGACACCACAGACAGTCAACTCAACCTCAATTCTACTCAAAACCATCACCCCCACAACCCCAAAACCAAGACAAAAACCGAAAACAAAAAACCAAATAAAAACAAATAACAGCACACTACGTGTTCGACGAAGCGCCAAAGAGAGGATTCTCCTTAAGCGGCTGAAACGAGAACCGACCAAGAAACCTCGCAACACACTTCCCATCAGCCCGCATCCGATTATGCTTTGGGCAATCATTGACGTACATAATCACCACAAAAACAGCAATATTAACCACCACAAACACCGGAATCAACCACGAAGTCCACTGAGTTTCCGTACGCGAATAAGAAGCATAATTCTCAGTTGGGTTACTGTCTTTTTGTCTTCCCCGACGCTCCAAATCATCTCCAGACATCATCGTTTATCTCCGGCAGATGATCAGAGGATGATTTAGGTGGAAAGTGGTGATTGGGGATGGTGGAATTTGATGGGGAAATTAGTGGAAGATCGTGGTGAAGAAGCGGTGGGGTTGTTGATACGACGGAAGTGGTGAACCGGTTATCCGGTTTTGTTGTGGATGCGAGCCACGTAGGAGATGATGATGTGGGGAAGTAGGAGTTTGGGAGTTCGTAGGATAGGGATGTTGGATCCGAATGTAGGTGTCGGTTAAATAAATATTCAAATACATCTATATTGTTCTAGAGTTAGGTGTTGTAGGGGTGAGCAAAAGGAAAAACCCGATCCTATTCGATCATTACCTGACCTGACTCGAGAACCGATCAAACATAAAATAAAGAACCGATTCACTACCCTAAATATAGGGTCGGTTCCGGTCCATAGGTCCAAGTCGGGTTTTACCATGAAAAGAACCGAGAACCGACCCGACCCGACCCTATTTTATATGAAAAATTGGAACCGATCTAAATACCTAGGTACTTGGGTTCGGATCGGGTAGGGTTTTTTCGGTTCGGTTCTCGGTTATTTTCGGTCCGGACCTAAACTTGCTCACCCCTAAGGTGTTGTTTATTTTTTCAGATGTAAAATGTCTGTGTTTGCGAACCACATCTGCAGTCATCTGCAAGAGAAGATGTGGCCCAAATGTCTGCAGTCTGCAAGGAGAAGAGGGTTTGTTTTTTTTTCTTCAAAAACAATTTCAACCACACAACACACACAAGCTCTCTCTCTCTGCTCTCTCTCTCTAGAAACTCTCACTCTCTCTACAACCACCACCAACACCGCACCACCGCACCACCTCCGCCATCACACCACCCCCACCCACTCGATCTCTTTCTCCCTCGCTCGAAGGTGACCAGCCGGCCACCAACAGTGATGGCGGCGTTTGATGGTGATGACGCAGCAGAAGCGACACGCGGCGGCGGCAGCAGCGGTGCCTTGTTCCGACGGGTCTCTCTCTCTCTCTCTCTCACATGTCTCTCTCTCTACAAGTCTCTCTCTCTCTCTACGCTTTCTCTCTCTCACAGATGGGTTTGGTGGTGATGGGTTTGGTGGTGGTGGGTTTTGATGATGGTGGCGGTGGAGGTGGTGGCGGAGGTGGTGCGGTGGTGGTGGCAGGGGAGAAGTTTTTGTGGTGTGAGGTGTTTGGATTAGGTTTTGTGAAGATGTTTGAAGTAAAGGTTCTGAGTTTTTTTTTAAGATGAAAGAAGCTATTTGTAGATCTGTTTAAAAAAAACAAACAGTCTTCAACATCTTATGTCTGCCCGCCTGCAGACATAAGCATTTTGCAGATGTTATAAGCAAAAACAAACAGCACCTTAGTTTTATTTACAAATATTAATTGGCTTAACGTAGAGATGAACTAGTGTTAGTTTCCTCTACGAATAAGTTTTAAAATATTAATTGGAGCACTGTTTCGAGATAAGTTTTATATCAATAGACGCGTATCCTTGTTCTGATCTAAAGCTCTAATACGTCAATTTGTAATTCAGAAAAAACTTAACCCCGTTAAGTTTTTTTAACTAAGGACCGGTAAAGGAAAAATAAGTGAAAGGTGGGACTGACATAGAGAATATTCAAAGGTGGAACTGCCAATGGCGAATGACATCTAGTTGAGATTATTATAGACCAATTCCTCTTGTTTTAAAGTGTTTTTATTTTATTTATTATAATGTATTTTTTAATGTGTAAAATTATCAAATTGCCCTCATGTGCAATGTACACGAATAGAGTTAATTGAAAATTTTAACTAGGTTAGTGTCAAAAGACTTAGGGTGTAATGAGTTTTACAAATAAAAAATTGTGACTGTAAGGGGGTAGGGTGCTCCGCTTTCCATCACTCACCACACCCAATCATTGTCCGCCACGTCATGAGCTTAATTTCATCACTAGTAATGGATTTTAGTGAGGGTGCCCATCACTCACCACACCCATGATAGATGATATAACACAACAGATGATATACAAACAACCCTTGAAAATTCACGCGTGATACGTACGACGTGTGTTGAAGTCCACACGTGAAGAAGACCAGCGGCATCGATGTATCACGGACCACCACACGGGAAGTTTGCTCTATCACGGGGCGCCCCGACCCCCTAATTATTATATTATATTATATAATACTGTAATTTGCAACATTTTGTTGCATTAGAGGTTGTACCCTATGCTTAATTGGTGTTTCTTTATTACTTGTGGATACATTATTTGACACGTTAGTTCTCTGGTTTTCTACCACTTTCTCATTTTTACTCATTTTACCCTAAACTCATACACACACATTTAGAGAGAGAAAGAGAGACGGAGAGAGAAACCGATGAAAGGAAGAGGAAGCCAATCACCCCAACCCGATGAAGGTGATGATGGCGACGACTCCGACAACCAGATTGGCAACGATGGCGGCTAGGGTTCCAGTTTGGGGGTTTTGAAACACGCAGCCGGAATTAACAGTTCATGACTCATTTCGCCGTTGCCTAAGTCGCTCAAGAATCAAATCTTCAATTGAAGTATTATTGGCCCTAAATGGTTCTCGAATATTAGCGACGCACATAGCCACCGGCTGCCCGGTAAATGATGGAAGATGGTGATGCTTGGTCAAAGTTGGAGTGTTAGTGACCTTATTCATTCACCACATGAACATCAGCTTTCTCAATCAACTGTTTGCATTGATTTAGGTATCTTCTTACTCTATTTCTTCTTATTTTCCCTTACATTCACTTATTGAAAGCTCATATAGCAACATGGATCTACTGTCTTTATCGAGTTCTAAAAAAGTTAATCTTGTAATTTAGTTAAAAAGTTGTTTAATTTCTGTTTTCAGAATTTTTGCAATTGCTTTATGTCTATAGTGCTGAAGTATTGTGTATGTTGGTGTTGTGTATATGTTTCGTATAGATGGTTTGTTTTGTGGATATACTTTTGCTAATGTTTAAGTTGGGTCAGATCCTCTTGAATAGAAAGTTGTTTTGTTTATCATATTTTTGTTTTCCTGTTGGTAATGCTTATTTAGTGGTCTTCATGTGTTTTTTTACTATAGAGTGTTTGGCTTTTTTTCAACTTCTTTTACTGTTCAAAGCTAATGGTGGAGAATGGAGCCCCACCTGTGGTAATGGTAGCAAACAAGGATGAAATTATGACAAAGGTGGATGCTAACATCCACAATGTTATGGAAATGGACGTCGAAGCAACCGAGAAGCCATCAGAATCAAGTCCCATGACAACAGGTGATTCTTATGTCTTTATTATTATATTTTTTGAAATTATCATCAATGTTATTGTAAGAGGTAAAATGCCAACTTGGTGGCAGACTTGATATCATACATTTAGAGCATGTAATGTGAATTCATTGTTTGATATAGTATGATGTTATGGGATGACCACGATACTTTTCGTATGACTTTCTTAACCTTTTTCCCATCCTTTGTAACAAATATTAACTACGTGTGATCAGTATGTGTTTCGTATTTTGTATTTCAATTCTGTCTTTATTATATTAGCATCAATTCTGTCTTTATTAACTGATTCTTTATCAACTTAGTTGCACTGCAAGAACAAAAGAATGCATCAACATCAGCAGGGCTTGATTATCTAGTTAGCGAATCATCTTCTTACAAGTGTATACCAGCAGAAAAAACAGAAGAAAATCATCTATCGTTTAATTTAAATGACCAAATTGCCCCTCTAGAGTTCCATGTGGAAAGTGGTATCGAAGCAGCTCCTAACATTGAACATCAATTCATATCAAGCTTTCCTTCACATCAAATGGGGACGTATGAAAACTCAAATTTACAGATTCACCAGTCGTCGTTAAGAAACGGGTTGGAAGAAATATCCATCGGCTTGCAGTTGAGTGAACCTGAACTGAAGAGACGAAAGCAATATGATGAAGATGCCTAAGTTGTGGAATGAATCTGTAAGTATCTCTAAGTTTTGTATTCATTGGTTTATATTTTTTGGCCCTGGCATGATTTGGGTGCTAAGGTTGCTTACCACTAGTGTTTAGATAAAACAATGGCTAAAGTTATAAATATATGTACATTTTAGTCCTATGTTGTTCAAAATGTACTCTATTGCAAGTATTGATGATCAATAAAACAAACAGTTTATCGTTGTTCCGTGTCAAGTGTCGATAATTTTACAAGTATTGGTCCTTTTGTACAAAAATCTCTTTGTGGTCTCTGGTCTGAATCTAGCTTCTATCGGTTTCCGTATTAGTGGCTGGTGTTAACAACCTAAGTTGCGACCATAATACATATACAAATCTAGGCATAAACTCTTGGTTGCAGCTCATGTATCTAACTTGATGGAAATATAAATCTAGCCTCCGCCATATTACAGTGGGTTACTTTTCCAGTTAAAGTTAAAGAGCATCTATTGTAATTTAATAGGAAAAAAATGTAATTTACCAGAGAATAAATGATAGACCCAGTTGTACAAATAAATGATTGATGTTTACACCCCATTTAAGTGACAGCCGCCATCTACACACTTCCAACTTTCAACCACTCAACTGCACATTTGTATTTCCACATCAATCCTGAGTTGTATTCTTCATTTCTTTAAATCATGTATTTAATTTTCATACCCTGCGAAAAGTGTATTTAGAACAATAGAGTGTGGCCTACTAACAAAGTTAAAACTTTAAACATTTGTGTTTTAAAAGAAGAGATGTCAGGTTCAAATCTCATAGATGATAGAGTTAAAAAAATTTGACGTTAAAAAAAATATCATATTATTAGTGGATACATATTTCTCTATCATCTCTATCTTGATTATTCGGTGAGACTATTAAAGTTACTTATTTAGCAATGAATTCTTCTTCCATTAGTGTATGAAATATGTTTGGCTCGAGCACTCAATGTTTAGTATGCTTCATCTATTGCTATTACTAGCTGATATTTTGACGACAAAACAAGTGTCATCTACCCGATTTGACATTTTTAGGTCCAAAATTCACGTTGTTGCATCCGTTTCGTTAGAGCATACTATATATGATAGTTGCTTTCACTTGCATCAATTTCTGTTATGTTGGTTTTATAACACTAACACTAGTTTTGTAAAAGCTTATTCATGCTTGTGCATTCCTATACATAGAAGGCCATATAATGATATTTCATGTACACATACCTTTATTTTGTAATACATATTTCTATATTTCATTTTCTCTCACCATCATCATACTCAGTAAATCCTACCATATTATATTGGTTTTATAACACTAACACTAGTTTTGTAAAAGCTTATTCATGCTTGTGCATTCCTATACATAGAAGGCCATATAATGATATTTCATGTACACATACCTTTATTTTGTAATACATATTTCTATATTTCATTTTCTCTCATCATCATCATACTCGGTAAATCCTACCAATAGCAAAGATAAAGTAGGGTTAGGGCTAGCCCGTTAGGCTTATCAATCTAGACTAAGGCCTAGGGCCACTCAAAAACAAGGGCCTTCAAATATTTTTTCTTTTCATATATTAGACATGTTATGGCCCATTTAAACAACATTTCTAGACTCAAGATTTACGATTTTACTCCGAGAGTTCACATTGTCCACACACGCTTCATTTCAGAATCCAAAAAACAACGCTACAACACACCAAACCTTGTAACTTGTAGCTTCTTTTGAATAATTAATGTGAAACTGATTGCGAATTGGGAGAAATTATGGCTGATATTAGAAAAAAATCATTGCTATTGGTATCCAGTGTCTCAAATCTCTATCTCAATTGCTGATTTTCTATATATTAATTCAATAGGGCCTCGACTTTGTAGTTCGCTTAGAGCCTCCAAAAACGTTGGAACGACTCTGGGTAGGGTCTCAGAAGGGTAAGATATAAACAACTATACCTCTACCGTAGGGAAAGAGAGACTGTTTTCGGTGAGACTCTCAGCTCGATAGTAGTTTTGCATCAACCCTTGGACATAAGACACATAACACTCAACAATTGAGACAAAGGCTGATTAGTGCATGTACCCCCTTGTCTTTCGCCTATCAACGGCACCACATGATTTAACGTTATTTTCACGAAATTAGTAAAATAACGTTAAAATTAGTGCATTTTCACTTTTACCCCCCGAACATCAACACATATATACATTATATACGCGTACCGCAAACGAAAAGTTCTATATTTCATTTTCTCTATATTTCTATATTCTATATTTCATTTTCTCTTTATTTCTATATTTTATTTTCTCTTCTTTTCTTTTAAAGAAAAAAGTTGTTTGGATAACAACGTTTCCAATCATATAATGAATGTTTGCATACACAATTTTATAAAGGGGAATTCTATTGGCACACCACTCAATTTATTCGCATACTTTGTTTTTATAATACGGGTCGTATAGGCCTATAAGAGCCGTATATGTTCAAAAGTTAAAAGTCAAATCTGCATGTGTTAGTTCTTGTCTGGCGGTTGACTGGACCTATACGGGTCGTATTGCTTTGTTCTTTTTATAATTTTTTGTATTTTTAATCATAGTTTTAACAAATTTTAATAAAAGAATTCTTTTATTTTTTAAACACAAAACATTTTTAAAACCTTATCATGTAGTTCCCCTGAATTCTGGAAAAAACAAGGGGTTAATTGATAAATCAGGGGGTCTATACGACCCGTAGAGACCCCCCTGATTTTTTTTTACAAATTTTTGTATACATTTAATCATAGTTTTAACAAAGTTTAATACAAGAATTCCTTTATTTTTAAACAAAAAACATTTTTAAAACTTTATCTCCCCGGAATTCTCAAAAAAAGGGTTAATTGATAAATCCGGGGGCTTATACGACCCGTATAGGCCTATACGACCCGTATAGACCCCCTGATTTATCAATTAACCCCTTTTTTTTTTGAGAATTCAGGGGGTCTATACGGATCGTATAGGTCTATATGATTCGTATTAGCCTACTATATGACCCAGTTTTGACCTATATGATGCGTATAGGGGTAAAATCAAAATGTCATAATTTTAGGTTTTGCCTATTCGGTGCGTATGCGGGCCGTATTTTGTCATTACGTGTCGTTTTATGAAGTATATGTCGTATCGGTGATGTTCGGTTCCGTGTGGTATCGTATTCTATGATTACATGTAATTTTGTTTGGAATCCACTTGTACTCTAACGTTTCGTGTTGTACGTATACGCGTCGTACGGTATCATTACTTGACGTATTTTGTCGTTAAATGTCGTATATTGTCAACATGTTCGGTATTATCGCATATATTGTCCGTACAGGTCGTGTCATGTCGGTGACGCTCAGTATTGTCACGTTTATTGTTTGTAGGTATCGTATTAGGGTGTAGATTGTATATACGTGTCGTTTTATCACGTATTATGGCATAGTATGTCTCTATTTGTCGTATTGTTCCGTATTATGTATATATGGTGTCGTATTTTGGCATATATTTCCGGTTACTTTACGTGTTGTATCCATTAAAATTACAAAATTAATCTATACGATACCGGACCTTTACTACATCTATATTTGCTCATACGGGACCTATACCTCACCTATACTATACTACGGGTCGTATTGCTTTGTTTTTTACAAATTTTTGTATACATTTAATCATCATTTTAACAAAGATTAATAAAAGAACTCTTTTATTTTTTAAACAAAAAACATTTGTAAAACTTTATCATGTAGACCCCCTGAATTCTTTAAAAACAAATAAGGGGTTAATTGATAAATCAGGGGTATATATGATGTATAGGTCCAGTCAAATAAACAAAATCTGACATATCTGTTTTTATTAGAAATTGAAAAAGCAATACGACCCGTATTAAATGTGTAAAAATTCAGGTGCCTTTAATACAACCGATTATAAATACAATTTGGTCAACATCAACCTCTCAAATTGATGATAAAGAATGACACATGGTACATATATATTAGATTAAATAAAAAAAAAGTTTTTTGTTTCTAAAAAAGTACAGAAAAGAAATTATGACTAAACATGTTCTTTCTGTTTATTTGAGACTTGGTGTAAAGTAGGAAAGCATAATTTTCATCTTGATGTGATGCTTGTAAACTACACAGTCTTATCTTTCTTCTACCATCTTCTTAATATCACAGTCGCTTTGTCACACCCCGATTTCCACACGTTTCACCGGTGGGCCCAGTGGGGGACTATCGTGACGTAGTTGGCAACAATATAGTCAAACAACACAATATGTAAATGCACAGCGGATGCAAAAGATAGATATATTTCAACTTAATGTTATTGTAATATCATGTATCACAAATAATTGAAAATAATCCACAGGGGATCAAAATATAAATAGGAACATTGTTCAACAGCTTGACGTCCAAGCTTGCGAGACTTATTGCGGACGCTAGGAGGAAGCCAGCCTAGTTCGTTTAGTACCTGCAGTTAACCTTTTTGGGAAAATACGTCAGTTTACACTGGTAAATACATTCAACCGACACTTTTGTAAAAGGTTTAATAAAATTGATTTGAATGCACGTGGCACAAACTTTTATAACCTGGGATAATTATTTTAATATAATACTTGTAAACGAATTACATGTTTCTTTGCGTTCAGTAGCCCGTTCCGTAGACCGGGTTAAAGACTAATAGACACACCACAGGTATAATGCCCACAAGGTTAATCCTTAAGTGAGATACCGTTTTTCATATGCAACTGTCAGGTGTACGCCTACACCCCGTGCTTAGGTCGTGGCCATCTCGTAAGATGATGCCAGGGATATCCGGGACATGGTCATTAACCCCCCAAAGGCTTTAAGCAAACAAATCAAATTTTTAACGGGTCATCTTGACAATACTTAACCACTAATCGATTAAGGTCAAATGCCCGACCAAGCGGTATTCTATATACCGTACCCCAAGCCCGTATAGAGAAATAAGTTAAAAGTATTTACCTTTGCAAGTATAATTCACAAACAGCTAATGCAAGTAGCTTTTACCGGGTCTCCTATTCTGGAACGAAGGTTTATAATAACCTATTAGAATCCTAACGGGTCTTTGATTAAGTTTAAACTTAGACCGGTTAGTTTAACGAAAGATACGGTTCGAACGCACGATTAAACGAAGACCGGAATAAAATGTGATTTAGACCCGACAAGTTTGAAGACTTGTCTATCATGGGTAATCCAATCACCTTCTGGATTTTGAGATAAAAACGACAAGGTTTGACCCGTTTCGGCTAATTTATGCAACCTAGTTACATAAACCGAACCGAACGCGTAAATGGCGTAACGGGTAACCGTAAGAGTCCTACACAGGTTTCCTAAGTTAATATGCTCTAAAGAGGTTGTGGTATCAGTAGGATACCTTCCATTATGCCCATAGCGAGTTTAATCCCAATATACGCCTCGTAGGGGTATTTTGGTCGTTTTAAAGATTATAAAAGAGATTTCCGGGTTATACAGGAAATCTGAGTTTTCTGACCAGGTTATAAAGTTCAAAATACTTTATTTATTATATGAAATCAGTATCAATTGGATTCGGGTCTAAATACCATGTAGAACTTATTTTAGGTTCGAAAAGGGTATATTCAGTATTTACCAAATCATGGTCATAACCGTAGGTTATGAGCATGTTAAAAATAATTAAAAATCTTTAAAAATCCCAAAATATTATTTTACATCAGTGTGTAAAAGGTTTGGTGTCGAAATTTGGGTTTAGATAGGCTTTATGCTAAGTGCGCCGTTTAATTAACAAAGTTTTCTTAATTGCGCTATTTAGCATAACTCCTATTCTACACCTCGGATTTACATGAAATTTTAGGGACATGTTTAGAAATCAGTAACTAAAGTTATCGTCCTTTCACATATCCAAAATTCTCGTTTTAAGATCAAAAGGGCATTATGGTCAACTTTTAAGCATATAACGGAAATGTGCAAACGACTCGGACAAACAACGAACCAGCCACAGAGGGTTATACCACCATGTAATCTGGTCCTAAGAGAGTCCTAAGGCATATCTAAAACATACCAAATCGGGTCAGAACTGAAGTCAAAGCAAAAGTCAAAGTTTTGCGACTTTCGGTTCCAAACCGGGTCAAAACAGTAAATGGTCGGATCAAACAAGCTTAGACCAGTTATAATACTTATTATCAAGTTATATGACTGATAAAACAGGTTACATGCCATCTACATTGTTAATTATGCATTAAATCGAGAATTAGCATTCTGTTGACTTTTTCTAAGCAACTTTGACCCTACATTTGGACTAGTTAGAGTGGGAATCAGAGGGAGCCCTTTTATGGGTTTAATGCCCACATAATTACCAACATATAACTATCTTTGATTCGACTAATCACTGGACCATTTGTGATTAATCGTTAAGTCAATCGTTAATTACGACAGATTGACTTTTAAGCTAAAACTAAGCAAAAACTTAACTAAGAAGGGTTAAGCACACTTACTGAAGTCTAGTACACGACCAAAGATGCTAAGAGAGGATTCTTGAGCTCCAGAAATGATCAAGAATGCTGAATGAAGGTGTGGTTACAATGGTTGAACATGAGGGCCTTTTATAGTGATCTTGGATGCTTAGGATCATTACAACTAGGTCTACAATGGATCCCAGATCACCAATAAGTGTCCCTGAGTCCTAGGGGTCGCTTAGGGGGCGCCCATGCTGATAATAATGGTTCCTAAGTCAGTTAAAACAGCAAACAGTGCTTCTGTCCGCATTTTCTGTATCTGGGCCATTGATGTGTGTAAAAAGCAACATATAAAATGCATCAAATAAGGCATAAAACTAACCCTTTTTAAGTACTAATGTTGGAAAAATAGTGTCTTTGTCTTCCTTTTGTATTTTCAGGATTAAATGAGCTCAAATTCACAAAAGAAGCAAAAAGACAGCTAAATCTAACATAAATACAAGAAAAGGAACACAAGTGGATTGCCCGACCCCTCAACGGCATCCTCCCAAGCAAAATAGAGAAGACAGAAGACTGAACACGCCCCGTGCTCAGCCAGCACGGGGCCGTGCCCAAGAAGCAGCAGAAAAGACAAACCTATAGAAGCTTCTATTGCCCACCACGGGGCCGTGTCGAAAGTACAGCAGGCGCATTAATTGTAATTGCGAATTACAATTAATGAAGAGAGAGAGTGTCAGACAGGCACGGGGACGTGTCCAGCGGACACGGGGCCGTGCCCAGCCTTCTGTTCAGCCTATAAATAGGAGTGCTTGGTTTCATTACAACTCATCCCTTGGCACACCACCTCTCTCACACTTCATCCACCACCCACCACCACCATAACACCATCATCCACCACCATCATCCATTGTCCATCATAGAGTGTGTGAGTCGTCTCGGGATCCAAGATTGATCGTAAGAGTTCTTGACAATCAAGGCCATGTTTGCCTAAGTCTCTTACATCACTTGGTGAAGCCAAGTGTTTAGTATAATACTTTTTATTTTTAATCTTTTGCACTTTTTATTTGGTTTTGTATTAATGACTTTAATAACTAGTTGCTTATGTTGAAGGTGATCTTTCCTTATCGTTTGTCCGTGGTGTCTTGGAATTATTTTACTGTCTATATAAAATAAAAGATTTTCACCATTCATATCTCCACGGTCTATATGGAGGTATGTTGGCTACCTGGTCGGGGGTTAAGGGAACGGTTTGGTAAGGGTCTTGCCCTTGTTCAGCGTTTAGAGGTCCTGCAAGGGACCTGGGTCAAATTTAGTAGAATCTCCTTCAATGCCCATAGGTATTGGATGGCGGGGATCCAAACTCTTTGACCCCCTCATAAGTTAACTACTATTAATACTATAACCCGGCTATTTAGGACTGTATCCCTGCTGACTCAGACTACTTAGTCGAGGGTAACGTCACCGCCAAAAGCGAGGCCTACCATAATTTGCATTAATAACTTAATTCATTATCTTCCAATAATCCAACCCTTTAGGATTGTATCCTTGCTGACTCAAACTACTGGGTTGAGGGTAACGTCGCCTTCAAAAGAGGGGCCTACTACAATAACTAAGATAATCTCTTAAACAAGTGCAAAAGTGCGAAAATAATCAAAGGTTATACTAATACACGAGTCGGATCCAAGTGATTCATCTTGTCTATCTGTTTTTATTTTTATTTTATTTTTCAGCATTTAGTTAGTTTTTATTTTCTTAGTTTAAAAACCTTTTCTAACTTTTTGATTTGATTAGACGTTGAGGATAAACCGGTACTAAAAGCTCTTGTGTCCTTGGACGACCTCGGTATTTTACCAACACTATACTACGTCCACGATGGGTGCACTTGCCCATATGTGTGTTTAGTGTTAGTAAATATCGTGTTTTATAAATTTAAAACTTGGCTAAAAGTGTAAAAAGGGCTTAAAATATACATCAAAAATATATTACACTACACACGCATCAGCCATTGACGCGGCCCGCGTAAAGGTCCTCTAACCTTTACGCGGCCCGTCTGAATCCTTCTGACAGAACCCATATCTTTCAGCTGCTAGCGCGGCCCGCGTAAAGCCCTTGCTAACCTTTGCGCGGCCCGCCTGAGACCTGTTGTAAGATTTTTCAAATCTTTTACAATTATTGCAGTTGGCTCTTGGATTTATGGAGGGGTAACTTTGCATTTTGGGCCTTTCTTATTTACGTATAAGGTCCTCGTAACTTTACCCCATCCTATTAATCCTTGGTTAGTTTGTTGCTACCCGAAAAATCATAACTTTCAATGTTGACGCCTTTAACCCCTCGCGTATGAATTTAATCATAACTTTCTCATTTTATAACGGAACTTGATGAAATTTATATCGTGCATTCTAGTGAGCATATTTTACCGTTACAAAGCCTCGGGTTTGTTAATGGGTCACTCAGAGGTATTACTTAAACATGTTGACACATTTAACCCCTGCAGCTTGTAACCTCTCACTTTCTTCCACATTTCGTTCCGTATGATCCATGATTCATTCGTTTGAAGGTACGAGCATCATGTAGGGTTACTGTAAGGTATATTTATCCCTTGTTGACATTTTGAACCCTTGAATTCACATACTTTCTATGTTTGTTAACTTTAGTCCTTCTGTAGTATTTATTACCACGTGCAAACTTATGACACATGTCATTACTTTATAGGACGCAAAATTTCGAGGTGTTACATCCTCACCCCCTTAAAAGAAATCTTGACCTCGAGATTTACTGAAACAAATGAGGGTACTTTTCTTTCATCGTGGACTCTACCTCCCACGTGTACTCGGGACCTCTACGGGCATCCCATTTTACCTTTACAATCGGTATATACTTCCTTCGAAGCTTCTTAACCCGTCGATCCTCGATTGACACAGGTTTTTCAACAAACTTCAAGCTTTCATCGATGTGCACATCTGTATGCGGTATGACTAGTGATTCGTCAGCGAAACACTTCTTCAGATTGCAGATGTGGAAAACATTATGAATACTACTGAGCTCTTCAAGTAAGTTTAACTTATAGGCAACCGATCCGACACATTCGATTATCTCGAAGGGTCCAATGTATCTCGGGCTTAACTTGCCTTTCTTACCAAATTGCATCACTCCCTTCCAGGGTGATACTTTAAGCAATACCTTGTCACCTACTTCGAAGTTAAAAGGTTTACGCTTCAAATTGCATAGCTTTTCTGCCTATCTCGGGCGGCTTTCAAGCGGTCACGAATCTGGACAATCTTGTCCGTCGTTTCATATATTATTTCAGCTCCTGTCATCTGGACATCTCCAACTTTCGCCCAACAAACGGGCGTTCTACACTTCCTACCATACAAGGCTTCGAAAGGAGCAGCTTTAATGCTCGTATGGTAGCTATTGTTATATGAGAACTCGACTAATGGTAGGTGGTTATCCCAACTACCACCTAAGTCAATCACACATGCACGAAGCATGTCTTCCAAAGTCTGGATCGTACGCTCACTCTGTCCGTCCGTCTGAGGATGGTAAGCCGTACTGAAGTTTAAGCGTGAACCCAACGATTGTTGGAAACTTTTCCAAAAATGTGACGTGTATCTGGTATCTCTGTCAGAGATAATAGACACAGGCACGCCATGCAGAGATACAATCTTGTCTACGTACAATTGGGCTAACATGTCGGAGCTATAAGTCTCCTTAATGGGTAGGAAATGTGCTGACTTAATCAACCTATCAACTATTACCCATATTATATCATTTCCTTTCCTTGTCTTCGGCAACTTGGTGATAAAGTCCATCGTCACCATTTCCCACTTCCACTCGGGAAGTTCAGGTTGCTGCAGTAAACCTGACGGTTTTTGATGCTCAGCTTTGACTTGCGCACAAGTC
Source organism: Helianthus annuus (assembly GCF_002127325.2). NCBI lineage: Eukaryota > Viridiplantae > Streptophyta > Magnoliopsida > Asterales > Asteraceae > Helianthus > Helianthus annuus. The sequence continues at coordinate 110,056,599 of NC_035447.2, forward strand.
AAACATTTTGCTACATAGGTGGCTATAGACTTCTTCAAGCCTATCCACCAGAAGTTTGCTTTCAAATCCTGGTACAGTTTGTCAGCTCCAGGATGAACGGAGTATTTGGAACTGTGGGCTTCCTGGAGGATAACATCTCGTAGTCCTCCATAAACTGGAACCCATATTCGTCCATTTAACCTTAAAATTCCGTCCTTGTCATAGGATAACTGTTCTTCAGTTACCCCTAACTTTTCATTAGGATAGTTAGCTTCTAGCACAGCTTCCTTCTGTGCAGCTAACAACCTTTCATTCAAACTGTTCTTTATCTCAATGCTCTTGGCATTGATTCTAATAGGCTTCACTCTTTCCTTCCGAATCAAGGCATCGGCGACTACATTCGCCTTGCCAGGATGATATCTTATTTCGCAATCATAATCATTTAAAGTCTCCATCCACCGTCGTTGCCTCATCTTCAAATCCTTTTGATTGAACAGGTGCTGAAGGCTCGTGTGATCAGAATAGATCACGAATTTGATACCATACAAATAGTGTCTCCAAAGCTTCAGTGCAAATACAACGGCACCCAACTCCAAGTCATGGGTGGTGTAATTCTTTTCATGCACTTTCAACTGACGTGAAGCATAGGCAATAACCTTGCCTTTCTGCATAAGCACACAACCCATCCCGGTGTGTGATGCATCACAGTATACTACATACTCTTCCATCCTATCAGGCAATGTCAACACAGGTGCATTGCTCAGCTTCTGTTTAAGGATATCAAAAGCTTCTTGCTGCTTAGGGCCCCAGTTAAACTTAACATTCTTTCTAGTTAAAGAAGTTAGGGGTGCAGCAATCCTTGAAAAGTTCTCAATAAAGCGTCTGTAATAACCTGCCAATCCTAAGAAGCTGCGAATTTCTGTGGGCGTCTTCGGCTCTTGCCAATTTATGACATCTTCCACCTTAGAGGGATCCACTTGAATACCACGCTCGCTAACCATATGCCCAAGGAATTGGACTTCTCGAAGCCAGAATTCACATTTAGAGAATTTGGCGTAAAGCTTCTCCTGTTGAAGTAGTGAAAGAATACAGCGAAGGTGTTTTTCATGATCAGCTTGGTTCTTCGAATAGATGAGAATGTCGTCTATGAAGACGATGACAAATTTGTCCAAGTATGGCTTGCAGACACGGTTCATGAGATCCATGAATGCCGCTGGTGCATTAGTGAGCCCGAAAGGCATCACTAGGAACTCGTAATGACCATAACGAGTCCTAAACGCAGTTGGCTCTTGGATTTATGAAGGGGTAACTTTGCATTCTTGATCATTTCTGGAGCTCAAGAATCCTCTCTTAGCATCTTTGGTCGTGTACTAGACTTCAGTAAGTGTGCTTAACCCTTCTTAGTTAAGTTTTTGCTTAGTTTTAGCTTAAAAGTCAATCTGTCGTAATTAACGATTGACTTAACGATTAATCACAAATAGTCCAGTGATTAGTCGAATCAAAGATAGTTATATGTTGGTAATTATGTGGGCATTAAACCCATAAAAGGGCTCCCTCTGATTCCCACTCTAACTAGTCCAAATGTCGGGTCAAAGTTGCTTAGAAAAAGTCAACAGAATGCTAATTTTCGATTTAATGCATAATTAACAATGTAGATGGCATGTAAAGGTCCTCTAACCTTTACGCGGCCCGCGTAAAGGTCCTCTAACCTTTACGCGGCCCGTCTGAATCCTTCTGACAGAACCCATATCTTTCAACTGCTAGCGCGGCCCGTGTAAAGCCCTTGCGAACCTTTACGCGGCCCGCCTGAGATCTGCTGTAAGATTTTTCAAATCTTTTACAATTATTGCAGTTGGCTCTTGGATTTATGGAGGGGTAACTTTGCATTTTGGGCCTTTCTTATTTACGTATAAGGGCCTCGTAACTTTTCCCCATCCTATTAATCCTTGGTTAGTTTGTTACTACCCGAAAAGTCATAACTTTCAATGTTGACGCCTTTAACCCCTCGCGTACGAATTTAATCATAACTTTCTCATTTTATAACGGAACTTGATGAAATTTATATCGTGCATTCTAGTGAGCATATTTTACCGTTACAAAGCCTCGGGTTTGTGAAAGGGTCACACAGAGGTATAACTTAAACATGTTGACACATTTAACCCCTGCAGCTTGTAACCTCTCACTTTCTTCCACATTTCGTTCCGTATGATCCATGATTCATTCGTTTGAAGGTACGAGCATCATGTAGGGTTATTGTAAGGTATATTTATCCCTTGTTGACATTTTGAACCCTTGAATTCACATACTTTCTATGTTTGTCAACTTTAGTCCTTCTGTAGTATTTATTACCACGTACAAACTTATGACACGTGTCATTACTTTATAGGACGCAAAATTTCGAGGTGTTACACGTTTTCCCTAGACAAAGATCATTACTATCCTTAACTCTACAATTAAGATTTTACAAGTTAGATTCACTTTCATGGCAATGATCACGATTATCTAATTATGGGTTTTTTATCCAGATTGTTTTAGTGCCAATGTGGGGCGCTTGGTAAAGGCGCACGCCTTTTAGAGGTGAGATATCAAATTTAAACTTGGGCAAAAGAAAATATTCAAATTCAGTGGCGTCTCTGTGAATTCATTTATCCTGTTCGAGCTTGAAAAAAATATGCCCTTCCGTAACGTCTTTATTTTTTAAATCAAGTGGGTATTGGACTGTCACTAAATCTTAGAGTTGGTATGAGTATGCTATTTAAAAAAAAAAATAACACAAACACACATAGAGGCCGGTTATTGTACAATATCCCTTAATGTACATTGCGTATGCGATTTGTATATAACATGCGATTTTGTAATTTTGGGTGTCCGAGTTTGCAATGATCATGCGATTTTGAGATATAACATGCGAACAACGATTTTTTGGAGAGTCCGAGTTTAAGAGCCATGCGAGTTTATACACATGTCCGGGTTTGTCACTGCATGCGATTTTGATCTATTACGTGAGATTATGATATGTCCGAGTTTGAGACATGTCCGAGTTTGTGAATCATGCGATTAAGGCATGCCCGAGTTCAAATCGCGTACGTAATGTACATTAAGATATTTTGTACGATACACTTTTTCCACACACACACACACACACACACACACACACACACACATATATATATATATATATATATATATATATATATATATATATATATATATATATAGGGTAAGGTTCATGCGAGAACCACCTTTATTGCGAGAACCGCGAGAACCAATGTGAACACAAGCTAAAATAGCTAAAAAACCTAAAAAAACCCTAAAAAAACCTAACCCCCACCCCCCCACCCCCCCCCCCCCCAAAAAAAAACCTAACCCCCCCCCCCAAAAAAAAACCTAAACCCCCCCCCCCAAGCTAAATGCTAAAAACTAAAACCCTCAAAAAACCTAAAAAAAACCTAACCCCCACCCCCCACCCCCCAAAAACCTAAACCCCCCACCCCCCCCCCCCCAAAAAAAACCTAACCCCCCCCCCCCAAGCTAAATGCTAAAAACTAAAACCTAAAAAAAACCTAAAAAAAACCTAACCCCCCCCCACCCCACCCCACCCCCAAAAAAAAACCTAAACCCCCCACCCCCACCCCCCAAAAACCTAAACCCCCCCCCCCCCACCCCCCCCCCCCCTAAGCTAAAATGCTAAAAACTAAACCCCCAAAAAACCTAAAAAATCTAAAAAAATCAAAAAAAAATCAAAAAAAAATCTAAAATTTTTTTTTTATTTTTTTACTATTTTTTATGTTCAAATCGCTACTTTTTGTAGCCAAAAAAAAAAATTTTTTTTTAAAAAAAAAAAAAATTTAAAAAAATTTTTTTTTTTTTGGATACTAAAAGTAGCGATTTTTATATAAAAAATAGTAAAAAAATAAAAAAAAATTTTTTTGGGTGTTTTTTAGATTTTTTTAGGTATTACTGTTTGTGTTCACACTGGTTCTCGCGGTTCTCGCAATAAAGGGTGGTTCCTAACGGATCTTTGTCCTATATATATATATATATATATATATATATATATATATATATATATATATATATATATATATATATATATATATCGGATTTAAAAAAGACACGTGCCACTCGAAATCACGGAAATGTGCGCTTTGCCGTTCAAAAAATTAAGAAACAAGAAAAGGTTCTAGATTGTTTTAGTATGGTTCTGGTTTTGTGAAATCTGTTGCACTGTACTTTGATGTGTCATTTGTCTTCTCTGAATATTATTTGATAACCAACAATGTAAAATAGGGCCAACTTTAATATCAATTTAGTTTTACACAAGGTATTTGTGTGTTTTTTTCCTCTAAGAAAAGTAACACAAATTGTTGTATGGTTGTTTACTCTTATCATAGTATGTAATACCATTACGTTTGACAAAAATGAGTTGAAGTTGTATCAAAACTGATCACAACACCTTCTTTTCATATACAAAATTTTATGGTTGTTTTTCTATACCTTAAAACTTGGACACATCCCAGTAATATGCATGAACATGTTATTTTAATTAGTTTCCAGACTCAAGTTCGCGATTGGTAGGTTATTTTAATTTTTGTTTTATTTGAATTTTCTTAGAATTGTCTACTTCGGATATAGGCGTGGCAACCTGTATAGGTTGCATCCATTTCGACAGTGACGATATTTGAGCCTGAGCCTCAACAAAACACCTAACAATTTGTACTATTAGCTACAGGATATTTGTCTCGCAACTAAAAGTTACCTTTTTTATTAGTATAAAAACCAACATGAAAGGCTTTATGCTTATGCTTTTTGCCAAGGAGCATGTTCATATTTTGTTTTTGATTTGCTCACAAACATGAAAGATGTGGGTTTGTATTTTGACCTAAGTCTAGGTCTTGATTCAATCTAATCTTTGGAGGCAATGATGTTATTTTAGCCATCTGGGTTTGTAATTCTTTTTTAAAAATGATGTTTCACATTTAGCATTGAAGAAAACTAATTAAAGACCGAAACATTTGATTGCCTCATGATCAGTTGTATTTTATTTACTTTTGGAATTGCTGCTTCAGTTTGTTTGTTTGTTTGTTTTATTTTTTTATTATTATCATTTGTTTTTTGTAAATTAAAGTTGGAAGCAGTTTAGTTAATGTGAAATATAGTTTTAGTTAATATGGAAATATGTTTTGATTGCTTCGTGTGTTTAGTATAAGTCTTGTTACAACGGGTAAGGGCTAAATACTAGTTTAACTTCAAACTACATATATATAAAAATTTAAGTATAAGTTACATGTTCATATTTGACATGTAGCAATTCGATTCTATGCTATTAACTATCAATATATCAAGTATAAGTTACAAAAAAAATGTGTTGTTGACAAAGCTTGTTTTCAAAACATGTAAGTATTTTATTTTAGAAAATTAGAATTTAATAATTCAAACAATAAATAATTGGCCAATATTAAGTCTTAAGACTAGGAGTTCGCTACAAAGTTCAAAATTCTAAAAGGTGTGAAAGTCATAAACACCATAATATTAACTAAAAAACACGCTCAAAATCAACAAATAACATAATAAAGATTACTAAAACACCATATCCGTGGGTTCTGTTTAGTGTTTTGGATGATAAGGCTCTGATTATCCAATGAATAACATTATGTGTTTAATAATGTTGATTATCATGGTGTGTTTGGAGCTTTTATGGACTACTATAGTTTAAATATAGTGTTTTAGTAATTTTCACTATATTATTTGTGGGTTTTGGGTGTGTTTTATGACTTTGTAACTTTTTAGGAGATTTAGACTTTGTAGCCAAACCTCACCCTAAGTCTTAAATAACAATTTAACCAACACTCGTAATTTTCATCACCTAGCCAGAAGCAATTCCACTTGCGTAATTATCATAAATTAACACTTATTTTAACTTGACTTCGTTCAAAGGTATGATCACGAGAGATGTAAGGAACATACATTCCTTGTGAGTAAATGGAGCAAAAATCTAGGGTATATGCATTATCTATATGTGTCGAACACTCAAATCCCGGCTGACGTTAGATGGATCTTCGTTGACGTCAAGAGCCTTCACCTTAGCTACTACAAAAGAACAAACCGTTAGCCTCGCCACGGGGGGACCCCGGAGGGGGGGTCCGTGACCAAGCTCCGGCGTGAGAGTAAGTAAACTTGCCGGAAAGATAGAGGAGTTTATTCCGGTGAGTGTGTCACCGGAATGTTTCCTCGTAGGTGTGAATCAAACTAATAGGATGCATGTGTGTAATAAGTTGGAATGTTGGTCGGAAATAAATGTGGAAGTAGTAAATGAGGGTGAAGTAAATGAGACGGTTATTTTAGAGAACATACCTCCCTGCCTTCTCCCCCTTGCCCTTATATAACAGCCGGCCCTTATCTTATGCACTAGATATTTTACACATGTGATCTAACGGATTCTGTGGGTTCTCGGGGGGTGCAGACACGTGTCTGACCCCCAACGGCAAGATGACCAGCTTATTTAATGCTCCAGCCGGGGAAGTACATTCTTTCAGCCGAGATCCCATTCTTGTCACACATTAAATGAGGCATGTCTTCCCTGCTAGTAGTTTTCCCGCTTTTTCCCAAAGGAAAGGAACCTTAATGGGCAAGATAACCTTACCATTTGGGCTTACTCGTGATTGGGCCCGTATAAGGATAATCCAAAACGGGTAAAATGGGCTTTCCTATTGGCCCTTCGTAAAGTCATCTTTAGTCCCTGGTTCTGAGTCCCCAAGGCTCATGATCCGGGGCTGAGCCATATCCGTACTCTTAAAGGGTAGTTTTTCTTCCTAGAAAATGTGGATACGGGCCCCACGTAGTTATCATTAATCCCTACTAACCTGCCGAGTGTTAATGGCGGGGTGTAATCCCCTTGACACACGTGTTCCCTTATTTGAATTTCGAAAAGATCCTGATGTGACGGTTATCACCTCTAGTCACCTCTTTAAATACACTCCTTTGCCTTTTTAATTTCTTACTCTGTTTTCCTCATCATCTTCCCTTTCTTATTTTCCTTACTATTTCTCCGATTGCCACTCTTGCGTCCGCCATGAGCCGTTCTGGCCGTTCATCGATAAGATCAGTTCTGACGGCAAAGGATTTGAAGTCCTTTGTTGAAACGTATAAGATTCCTGAACAGTTTTCTCCTTCCTTACCGGGTCCTAACGAACCGGCGGAGTGCACACCCCGACAGGGCCCCCATTTACACATTAGCTTTTTCCTCCTGTGGGGTTCGGTACCCTCTTTCCCCTTTCAAAGTTGCTTTACTTCGTCATTTTGGTGTTCACTTTTCTCAGATTCACCCTTTAGGATTCATGAGGGTGGTCCACTTTGAGTTATCCCATGCCGCTATTTCAGGGGAGCCTTCTATTCCTCTGTTCTGCATGTTTTACAAGCTAGTCTCTGATGGAGATTGGTTTACCTTTGCAAAATGGCAGAACAGTGTCTCGAAGCCTTGTTACAGTTTCATGCCTACTTCTACTTATCCGAAGGATTGGAAAAGCAGATTCATTTTTGTCTCTGCTGCTATGCTGCCGGAGTCCTCATTGCCAAAGGATCTTGATGCTGCGATCGAAGATGTATTCCTACCCTGTCTGCTACCGAAACCGTTCAGTGGAAGTGGATGTGCGAGAATCCGACGAGGGCGTTCACTTTTTCCAAAGGGATGCTTGCCATGGGAGGATTAAGCCCCTCCTATCCGGTTCGCTCCAGGGCCATTTTTTGGCAAAAAGGGTATTTCTTTACTCTTGATCTGTTACTTGTGGTTGCCTTTTTTATGTTTTAAAGATTGTGCAGTCATCTTTAGTGTTCCTTCTTTGTGCAGAGATAACTTTGTGGAGGCTACTTTAGGGTGATTCCAAAGATGTCAAGTTTGTGGTTGACAACGAGATCGATCCCGGATTGAATGCGGAGGTGCAGGTTACTGGGGGATCCGCCCAGGTTGGGGGTTCCACTGCCGTGGGTGGTGATGAGGAGAACCCTTCTGATGAGGAGGAAAGTTCCCCTGACTTTCCTCCTGTTCATCATTCTGGCCAGAGTGATGATGAAGATGTGGAAATTCAGCTAGTTCGTAAGAGAAAATCTGCCGGTCCTCAGCCAGCCCCTGCTCCCCGCAATATCCGCCAAAGACTTCGGAGTGCCAGTGGTAAAAAACTCCCTCCTTCATCGAAAGCTGTCTCTGATCTTCCCCCCATTGGGATCAAAGGTTCTCTATCTAAACATCTGAGGTCTTCGAGCCTAGTGAGTGCTCCTTTGCTGGTAAGTCTTGTCTTCCTTTCGTTCCATTTTTCCTGTTCTTGTCTTGTCTCTGATATCCTTTTTCTTATTTTGCAGGGGAGTTCTCGGGAGCCCATAGAGATTCCTACTGGTCCCTCTTCTTCCCGTGTCCGGGATAAGGCCTTTGAGGTGGGCATAGCCCGTTTTTCCTCAGCTTTTGAGCTTTCGCCCTCTCATGCTACTGGGACTAGCAAACCCACTCTCCTTGAGGGTCCTACTCATCGATCTCCTCTCGCTCCTCTGTTTGCTGATGCTATCCCACTTACTTATTCCCCAAATGGAAGGTGACCAGTTCCTCGGTGATAGGGACTCCTGAGTCTGCTAGAGACTTCTTGAGTCATGCTGTTCCTCCTTCCCATAAGTTTGTGAATTCCGCTTTGAGGGATGATCTTTTTGAGGATCAGTACAGTATGTCCCTTTGTGAGAGCTTTTTTAGGGGGGCTGGTATGTTGCAGAGGATTGATGATCTGAGGAGGGCAAATGAAGGGCTCAAGGCTGAGGTTAAGGCTTCCCAATCTGTTGCTGCTGGACTTAGGTGCCAGGTGGTTGAAGCTGAGAGGAAGTTGCAGGAGGAGAAGGTATATAGTCCTTCTCCCCCCCCCCTTTTTTTTATATAAATTGACCTTTTGTCCAGGGGGCTGGAGCCATGTTGGAGAAGAAAGAGCGAGCCTGGGAGCAGGAGATGGCGGTGCTGATGGGAGAGAAAGAAGAGTTGGTTGCTGAGTTGAAGTATTTGAAGGAGGTTGGCTCCGTTTCCCAGGAGCAGCTCAACACCATGTATGCGGACTACGGGATAACCTCCGATGACAATCAGCGATTGGCGAGGGAAAAGCATTGGCTCATTACTGAAGGCTTTGGAGCCTTCCTTGCCGCAGTTGCCCAGTCGGAGGATTTTAAGAGCAGTTTGGAGGAGATATACAGGGCTTACCGGGATGTCGGCTACCAGGCCGGTCTGAAGGATGGTTATGCTTACTCTGCTCAGGGTCTGGGCAGGAAAGAGACTCCGCTGTACAACTCCAAAGCCAAGAAGAAATTGTCCAAGTTGGATGAGGAGTTTGGAAGCAAGACCCCCACCATCCTGAAGAAGATCCTAGAGCATCCCCTAATATCAATTGATAAGTTGAAAGCCCTGTTTTCCTCTGCTGGTCCTTCCTCTCTGCCATCTTTGTCTGGGGGTGCACCCTAGTAATTTCTAAACATTTATTTCTCTTCGATATGGTTGTAACTTAACTACTCGTCCTAGGATACTTTTAAACTTTTGGTGTTTGGGGGCCTTTGTGTGCCCCCCCTTTTGGTTGCTAATCATGTAGTTCATGCTTTTTGTGTTGTTGCCCTGTTATTTGCATGCTGTTTGCCACGTTTGTTACTTTGCAGGGGCTTTTGCTTGGGATCTAGACGATGTTTTTCCTGAGGACCTTTGGGCTATTTTACAAGGAGTTTAGCTTTAGTTTTGTCTGAACTTGTTGTGTTTTGTTGTTCCGTATTTTGGCCATATTTATCGAGGCTTTTCTTTGTACATTTGTTTTTTAAGTGAATGAAACACGATTTCTACTTGTAGCTAGTTTACAAAGATATATTGTGTTTGTGGTTTGTTTAGTAAACATGGATTGTCTGTTCGAGGCCAATCACTGGACAAGTTTATAATGTAAGATTATGTTTATTATCTGCTTCTTTGTCCGTTTTCTTTGGGTTAGCTAGACCCTTATTAGCCCCAAGGCCGGGCTTTTGGCATGTTTGGGATGCCCTATACACGTGTGTTTGCCTGTTAGTTAGGTTCTATGGTGTCTCTGGGCACGTCTGCCTAGGTGTAATGCCCATTATTTTCTCAAAAGAGGACATGTTGATTGTCCGTTTTTCATTTACTTCTTGGGGGTTCATACTTCCCAGCATAAATTGTTACAAAAGATCTGTCTTTGGGGGAACCCCAGACTAATAGTTAAATGCTACAAAAGTGGCTCTTGGCGTTTTCTTTGGGGGCAGACCCCTCACATGTAATATTTCCTAAGCTGCATGAGATTCCAAGTCCTGGAGACCTCCTTGCCTTCGAGTGTTTCCAATTTGCAACTCCCTTTGCCGTTTGCCCATATGACCCGGTATGGTCCCTCCCAGTTGGGGCCTAGTTTTCCGGTGCTCTCCTGCAAGCTGGCTTCATTTGCTCTGAGGACTAGATCCCCTGGGACGAGGTTGAGCTTCTTCATCCTGGCGTTGTAATAACTTTCCAGCAACTTCTTGTATTTGGCCTCCCTGACTGCTGCTATTTCTCTTCTTTCCTCCAATAGATTCAAGTTCATCCTGAGGTCTTATTCATTTTCCTCCTCCCGGAGCCTCATTCGGGCAGTTGGGGATCCTATCTCAGCTGGGACGACAGCTTCCGTCTCGTAGGTTAGGCTGAAAGGAGTCTCCCCATTGCAACCTTTAGGGGGTAGTCTTGTATGCCCATAACATGAATGGTAGTTCTTCCAGCCACCCCTTTTGTTTTCTCCCAAGTGAGCCCTTCATTCCCTTGATGACGCTTTGGTTAGCTCTTTCTACCAATCCATTACTTTGGGCGTGGGTGACAGAGGTGAACACTTGTTGAATGTGCATTTGCTCGCACCATGGCTTGAAAGGTCTTCCAGCAAATTGGACGCCATTGTCGCTCACCAGCTCTTTTGGGACCCCATACCTGCAGATGATGTTGTCTAATACGAACCGCCTCATCTGTTCCCCGGTGATTTTTTCTAGGGGATTCGCTTTGATCCACTTGGTGAAATAGTCGATAGCCACCACCACATACTTGACCCCTCCTGGACCTTCCGGGAATGGCCCGATTACGTCGACAACCCATTTTTGGAATGGCCAGGATGTTGAAACTGGTATCATGGGATGTTTGTGTCGGTGGGTCATTGGTGCATGCACCTGGCAGTTATCACACTTCTTGATTTCCTCGGATGCCGTTTCATACATTCGTGGCCAGTAGAACCCTACATTCATTGCCTTTGTTACTATCGTCCTTGGGCCCGAATGCATTCCACAAATCCCTTCGTGCATCTCCCTAATCACATACTCAGCTTCTTCCATATCAACACATTTCAGGGATGGACCCAGATATGATCTTCGATACAACTCCCCATCGATCAGCTCATATTGCAGGGCCTTTACCCTTACCTTTCTGGCTGCCCATTCCCCTTCGGGCAGGATTCCATCTCTGAGGAACTTGATAATTGGTGTCATCCATGTTTCCTGGGTACTCTCAACTGCAGCTACCTCCTTCGTGTTAAGGGAAGGAGATGTCAGGACTTCCACTTTAACCTCTCTTGCGAGGTGGTCGAACGCCACTGAGGCCAGCTTACTGAGGGCATCGGATTTTCTGTTTCTTCCTCGGGGGATGTATTCCAATTTGAAAGTTTTGAATGCCTTAGCTGTTTCTTTTACTTTTGCCACGTATTGGGCCATGGTGTTGTCTTTAGCCTCATACTCTCCTTGATACTGTTTGACCACCAGTTGTGAATCGGTGCTAGCTTCCACATGCCCTGCTTTCATCTTTTGTGCCAGTCTCATTCCCGCTAAGAGGGCCTCATACTCTGCGGTGTTGTTGGTGTTTTCGAAGTCCAGTCTTATGGCATAGGTCAGTTCGACCCCCTCTGGGCTTATCAGTGTGATGCCTGCCCCATTCCCTTCTTCACTAGAGGCCCCGTCGGTGAGTAGTTTCCACACAGCCTCGTCCTCCTTCTCTCTCTCTTCTTTTTCCAAAGCTTCCCATTTTAAAAGTTCCCTCTCTTCATCTTCGGGGACTTCTGCTAAAAAGTCGGCCAGTATCTTCCCCTTCATGGCTGTCCTGGGCTTAAATTCTAAAGAGTGTTCCCCCAGTTCCACAGCCCATTTGGCTAACCGCCCCGATAGCTCCGACCTCCTAAGTACCTTTTCAAGGGGTTGATCGGTCATTAGGGTAATCTTGTGCCCTTGGAAATACCTCCTGAGTCTTCGGGATGCGAAAACAAGAGCTAGTGCCAGTTTCTCCAGAGGCATGTAGCGTTCTTCGGGGTCTTTAAGTGTTCTGCTAATGAAATATATGGGGATCTGCTTCCCTTCCCGTTCTACCATCATGACCGCACTTATGGTTGTTTTCGATGCGGACAAATATAGGAGCAGGTGCTCCCCGGGTACTTGGGTGGCCCATGTCGGGAGCTTGCAGATGTATGCTTTCATTTCTTGGAAGGCGGCCTCCGCTTCTGGGGTCCATTTGAATTTGTTTGTCTGGAGGCAGTCCTTCAACACCTTCATGAAGGGGAGGGTCCTGTCAGCTACCTTTGATAAGAAGCGGTTTAGTGCAATTAGCCTTCCGTTCAGTTGTTGAATATCTTTCAGGGACCGAGGGGATCGCATTTAGGCCACAACTTGAGTTTTCTCCGGGTTAGCTTTCCTCCTTTAGTGACTACTACCCCCAGGAAACTCCCTTCCTCTACCCCGAAACAACACTTTCCAGGGTTTAACTTCATATTCACATCTTGCATAGTGTTGAGAGTCTCAGCTATATCATTTATTACGGCCGTCTCTGTTAGGCTTTTGATAACAATGTCATCAACGTATACCTCCAGGTTCCTTCCCCGTTGTTCCCTGAACAGGTTGTTCATGAATCTCTGATACGTGGCTCCATCATTTTTAAGACCGAAGGGCATCTTGGTATAGCAGAATGTCCCTTCGTCTGTGATGAAGGCAGTTTTCTCTTCGTCCTCTATTGACATCTGGATTTGATGGTATCCCTTGTAGGCATCCAGGAAGCACTTCAGGGGGTACTGAGACAAAGAGTCTACCTGGACGTCTATCTCTGGGAGGGGATAACAGTCCTTAGGACACGCTTTGTTTAGATCTTGGAAATCGATGCACATTCTCCATCCCCCGTCTTTCTTTTGAACCATGACCGGATTGGCGATCCAGGACGGATACTTCACCTCCCTGACTATCCCTGCCTTGAGCAGTTTCCTGGTTTCCTCGCAGGCAACCCTTCTTTTGTTGGGTCCCATGTTTCGCTTTTTCTGTCTTACCGGCTTCGCCCATGTGTAAGTGTTGAGCTGGTGTTCGGTTAAGCTTCTGGGGATCCCTGTCATGTCTCCATGTTAAAATGCAAACACATCTATGTTGTGGAGAAGCAGTTCCTTCAGGGCACTCTTGCATTTATCACTTAAGTGACTTCCTACTTTGATCGTCTGTTCTGGGAATCTGTCGCAAAGGACCCACTCTTCTACTCCTTCTTTTCGGGGCTCCTCAGATGCCTTTACTTCGGATACGGAAGAAATTACTTCATAAGCGGACTTAACCCAGGTTAAACCCTTCGGTGTTTGAAACACTAAAGCTCCGTGGGGGGTGGATGCCTGTGCTTGTAAGTCCCCGATTCCTGGTCTTCCTAGGATTGCGTTGTACTTTGAGGGTGCTCGGACCACTGTGAAGGTCAGGTTTGTTGTTCGGACCCGATCCCCTACCCCAACTGTGAATGGGAGCCTGATTTTTCCCAGGGGGTGTGATACACTGTTGTTGAATCCCACTAAGGGGATGGAGTCTTCTTCAAGCCGATCTCTTACATCTCTGTCGAATCTAAGGAAGCAAAGCTCGTATATCACTTCGACACCAGACCCTCCGTCCACATGTATTCGAGACACCTTGTGGCCAGCTATTACGGCCGAGATGTTTAGGGGAAGTCGTTGCACTTCATTTTCTTCCAAGTGTGGCATAAGGATGGGAGCTTTCATGCAGTCTGGGGAGCCCAGGATCCTGGCTTTTACACTCCGGGTGGTATCGAATTCATTCCTCCTTCTAATCATATCAACATCTGCCCTCCCAGGCTCCCTTACATCTCTTCCCTTGCTTCCCCCCTCCTTCTTTGATTTCTTTAACCAAATGGGCCAGCCTCCCCGTTTCTACTGCGGCTTCTATTTCTCTCTTCAGATACATGCAGTCATCGGTTTTGTGGCCGAAACCCTTGTGGAAATCGCAGTATTCGTTTGGTTGTGCCTTTGGCCCGGGTTTTATGGGTGGGGGTCTCGGGAAGGAGTTCTTTGCCCTTTCAGTGGCCAATATCTCACTTGGGGTCTTGGTGAGAGGGGTGAAACTATCGGAGTAAGGAGGGGGACCTCTTCCCCGGGGTCTATATGGGGAGTATGACGGCCTTATCCTGTCATGCATCATTCTATCAAAAGTGGCTTTCCTGGAGTAAGATGTACCTTTGTCAGGAGGCTTTGTGGCCAGAGTGATCCTCCGAGGTGTGATGTCCGTTTCCTTGGCTTTGCTGACTGTATCTTTCCCCCTGACGAAGGCTCTGACCCTGTCCATGAGGTTGTCAAATGAGTGGGGGAACTCCTCCCCCAGTTTCTCACACAGCTGTGCATGCTTCAACCCATTTATGAAACTGCTGATCTTCATGACCTCCGGGACATCTTTGATGTTCATGCTCTCCTTGACGAACCTCTTCATATACTGATCTATTCGCTCACTGTCCCTCTGCCTTATGTGGAGGATCTCATTTGGATTTTTGACCACTTTCCTCTGCTGACCAAAGTTCCTGAGGAACTTCTCGCTTAACTCTTCATAACTATCGATTCCCCCAGGAGGGAGGCTGTCAAACCAAAGCCGGGCTCCTTCCGTCAGAGTTTGCACAAACATGTGGCACCATACAGGCATGGACCATCGTCCAAGTTGCCCCGCTCCCCTGAAAGCATGAAGATGATCCTCAGGGTCTCTTGTCCCGTCATAACGGTCAAAGTTTGGGGGTAACTTCGTTTTAGGGGGCATCAGTGCTTCTGCAATCCTTCGTGTGAACTTTGAGACCTCAGCCAAGTCCCGTGGTAGATAGGGTTGATCCAGGTCACCATCACTTTGGTTATCCTTTTCCTTCCCTTTCTCCTTCAATTTCTTTCCTGTGATAAGGTCCTCCCTTTCTTCTGAGGACATTTGTCTGAGGGCAGTCATGAAGGTTTCCAGTGGATCACCGTTGTTATTCTTGTCTTGGAGGCTTGTTCCTTCTTGGTTGGAGGGTGTGTCGAAAGAAAGCCTAGCCCTGAGGCTGTCAAGCTTTTCTTGCCTCTTTAAATCTTCAAGACACTTTGTTAACTTTTCTCTGTGCATGGCCACAAAATCCGGGGTGATATGCTCCGTTCTTTCTGGGTTTTCCACCTGGTTCTCGTTGCCTTCTTCATGGGTTATGTCTTCTACAGTAACCCTATCCAGATCATTCTATGCCGCCTGGGTGACACGTGAGCTGGGTGGGGTTGCCATGTTGTTGTTGGTGAGATAAGCTACTCTTTAACGTCGGAGTTTGATGTGGGAACACCGGACAAGCTGATGTCCCACGGATGGCGCCAATGTCGAACACCCAAATCCCGACTGACGTTAGATGGATCTTCGTTGACATCAAGAGCCTTCACCTTAGCTACTACAAAAGAACAAACCGTTAGCCTCGCCACGGGGGACCTCGGCGGGGGGATCCGTGACCAAGCTCCGGCGTGAGAGTAAGTAAACTTGCCGGAAAGATAGAGGAGTTTATTCCGGTGAGTGTGTCACTGGAATGTTTCCTCATAGGTGTGAATCAAACTAATAGGATGCATGTGTGTAATAAGTTGGAATGTTGGTCGGAAATAAATGTGGAAGTAGTAAATGAGGGTGAAGTAAATGAGACGGTTATTTTAGAAAACATACCTCCCTGCCTCTCCCCCTTGCCCTTATATAACAGCCTGCCCTTATCTTATGCACTACACATTTTACACATGTGATCTAACGGATTCTGTGGGTTCTCGGGGGGTGCAGACACGTGTCTGACCCCAACGGCAAGATGACCAGCTTATTTAATGCTCCAGCCGGAGAAGTACATTCTTTCAGCCGAGATCCCATTCTTGTCACACATTAAATGAGGCCTGTCTTCCCTGCTAGTAGTTTTCCCGCTTTTTCCCAAAGGAAAGAAACCTTAATGGGCAAGATAACCTTACCATTTGGGCTTACTCGTGATTGGGCCCGTATAAGGATAATCCAAAACGGGTAAAATGGGCTTATTTGATAACCAACAATGTAAAATAGGGCCAACTTTAATATCAATTTAGTTTTACACAAGGTATTTGTGTGTTTTTTTTCCTCTAAGAAAAGTAACACAAATTGTTGTATGGTTGTTTACTCTTATCATAGTATGTAATACCATTACGTTTGACAAAAATGAGTTGAAGTTGTATCAAAACTGATCACAACACCTTCTTTTCATATACAAAATTTTATGGTTGTTTTTCTATACCTTAAAACTTGGACACATCCCAGTAATATGCATGAACATGTTATTTTAATTAGTTTCCAGACTCAAGTTCGCGATTGGTAGGTTATTTTAATTTTTGTTTTATTTGAATTTTCTTAGAATTGTCTGCTTCGGATATAGGCGTGGCAAGCTGTATAGGTTGCATCCATTTCGACAGTGACGATATTTGAGCCTGAGCCTCAACAAAACACCTAACAATTTGTACTATTAGCTACAGGATATTTGTCTCGCAACTAAAAGTTACCTTTTTTATTAGTATAAAAACCAACATGAAAGGCTTTATGCTTATGCTTTTTGCCAAGGGGTATGTTCATATTTTGTTTTTGATTTGCTCACAAACATGAAAGATGTGGGTTTGTATTTTGACCTAAGTCTAGGTCTTGATTCAATCTAATCTTTGGAGGCAATGATGTTATTTTAGCCATCTGGGTTTGTAATTCTTTTTTAAAAATGATGTTTCACATTTAGCATTGAAGAAAACTAATTAAAGATCGAAACATTTGATTGTCTCATGATCAGTTGTATTTTATTTACTTTTGGAATTGCTGCTTCAGTTTGTTTGTTTGTTTTTTTTTTTTTTTGTAAATTAAAGTTGGAAGCAGTTTAGTTAATGTGAAATATAGTTTTAGTTAATATGGAATATGTTTTGATTACTTCGTGTGTTTAGTATAAGTCTTGTTACGACGGGTAAGGGCTAAATACTAGTTTAACTTAAAAGTACATATATAAAAAAATTAAGTATAAGTTACCTATTCACACTTGACATGTAGCAATTCGATTCTATGCTATTAAATATATCAATATATCACGTATAAGTTAAAAAAAAGAGTAAATTATAATTTTGGTCCATGTGGTTATATCACTTTTACTATATTAGCCTAAAATAAGATTTTTTAACATATGTGCCCTCATGGTCTCTATAACTAACTATTTTGGCCTCTTAGTCTAACTCAACCCCCTACCCTAGTTAATTATTAGGCACATGATAGGCATGTTGGTAATTTCCCCTCCCCCTCTTTAAAATTGATATAACCACAAGGAGCAAAATTGTAATTTACTCTAAATAAATAAACTAATTTAACATAAATTCATCCCTGCTCTCTCTACTACTACGCTTTCTTCTCTTGAACAACACCACAACCACTACTCATCCTCCCTCCATTGTAGCAGACGAGTGGCATTTGAGGGTCTAGGATCACGACGAAGGTGGTGGTCGGTGAAAAACCGACGACCGGAACTCAGACCGGTGGCGATGGTGTGGTTTAAGGGCTGGGTAGTGGTGGCTATGGCCGGAACTCGAACCACTACTCATCCCCCTCCATTGTAGTAGATCCGTAAAGAAATGACGGTCGGAACTCGATTAGTCATCCCCCTCCATTGTAGCAGATCTGAATGTGTTATATCAAAGATTTGGGATGTGATGTCAAGGTTTGGGTGGAGATTTGGGCGGAGATCTAGATCTAGTGACGGTTATGATGAACTGTGAAGGTTGTGGGTGTCGCAGTGATGGCGGAGGTGATGGCGACTGGGTACTGGTCGTTGCTGTTGGTGGGTGTTGATGGAGGGTTTTGGTGTCGATCACAAGCAGAGCTCGAATAGAGAAATGAGGGTTTGGGGCAGCCCATGATCTCCGATTTCTCCCCAATATTCAACAACCCTTACATCTGGGATCGAACTCTGATCATCTGATCTTCTGATTGTTTCTGCTTGTTGATCTGTTATCTTTTCTTGTTTCCAAACACCCCTATTTCTTCAACATTGTGAGTTACAACAGTAATCATTATAAATAAGTTGAACAAACCCTTGATGAATTATGCTAAAAAGTTAGTGAATTTTCTCAGAGGATTAAAGCTTAGAATTATCTCTGACCATTTGATTAACTGATTTGGTAAAGTGGGTGGGGAAATTACCAATTTACCCATCATGTGCATGTCATGTGCCTAATAATTAACCAAGGTTTGGGGTTGAGTTAGACTCAGGGGCCAAACAGTAATCATTATAAATAAGTTGAACAAACCCTTGATGAATTATGCTAAAAAGTTAGTGAATTTTCTCAGAGGATTAAAGCTTAGAATTATCTCTGACCATTTCATTAACTGATTTGGTAAAGGGGGAGGGGAAATTACCAATTTACCCATCATGTGCATGTCATGTGCCTAATAATTAACCAAGGTTTGGGATTGAGTTAGACTCAAGGGCCAAAATAGTTAGTTATAGAGACCATGGGGGCCCATATGTAAAAAATCTTATTTTGGGGTAACATAGTAAAACTGATATAACCACAGGGGCCAAAAACGTAATTTACTCTAAAAAAAGAGTTAAATGCTTGGTTGGTCCCTTTGGTTTGCAAAAATTTCACACTTGGTCCCAGTGGTTTACTAATTACACTCGTGGTCCCAAAACTTGTCAAAAATACACTCGCTTGGTCCCCAGCCCTAACTTAAGTTAAATTTCTTTGTTAAAACCCCTCACGTGCTTATCACGTGAGGGTAATTTGGTCTTTTTACCACGATTTGATGTCTACTTTTGCAATTGCACAGTATAGTCCCTGGATGTTAGTTGATATTTATGGTTTTCCCTCTCATTTCTTCTCATCTCTCTCACACTAACACCAAGAAACCCTCCCCGTCTCTTCACTTTCTCTGCAAAATCCAGGCGATTGAAGAGATAATCAGCCGTATAGGATCGATCAAATAGAATGGGTTGGTATATTAGGGACGAGTATGATGATTTCATTCCAGATCGTGATTACAGTAAGTTTTTTTGTCTGATTGTGCTAAAGTTCAAACATTTAGCGATTTTGAAGTGTCTGATCGTGTTTTGCCTGTTTTTTGTTATGATTTTTGAACAGAAGGAAACCCTAGTTTGTTTTCTGCAAAAATCTTCTATGGTGGATCTTTTAGGAGGTTTCCAAGCAGAAGGTATCTACAAGGAAGGTCAGCGTATGTGGATTACATCGACATTGATGAGTTTTCTGTTCATGAAGTTGATTGGATGATGCGAGAACTAAAGTTGTTCACAGAAAAGGTGCCACTTTATTATCATTTTCAAATACTAGGTAGAGATTTAGATACTGGTTTGGTAGCTTTAGGGTGTGATGCTGATGTTTGTAACTTGGCAAAATATGTGGGTGAAAATAAGTTAATCAACTTTTAAATTGAACATGGAACATCTATGGTTGATACTTATTTAAAATCACTTGAGGGATCTAGGGTTGTTATTGAGGAATTAGTAGAGGAAACCAGGAGATTGTTGGTGTTAGACAAAACAAAAAACAGCTGGTACCTAGAAGGAGATTGATGCTTGAGTATGTTGAAGGGTCCTCTAGTGCTAATAAGAATAAAAGTAATATAGAGACTGAGACTGATAATGCAGTAGGTAACAATGATAATGCAGTAGGTAACAATGATATTCCAGTAGTTCACAATAATAATCCAGTAGGTAACAATGACAATCCAGTAGGTAACAATGATAATATAGAGATTGAGACTGATAATGCAAAAGAGGGTACATGTGTAGATGGTTTTAACTTTGATGACATTGATTTTTCTGGAGTATTCCCAAATAATGAGGGTCATAAGGATAATGACGGTGAGGTAAATTGTACGAATGAGAATGAGGGTAATAGGGAGGCTGAGGATGAGGGTGGTAGTGAGGCTGACTGTTCTCATCAAAGTGAGAATGAGGGTGATGATTCAGAAGACAGTGACTACATAGTTGACAATGATTATGAGGTGGAATGTCACACCCCGATTTCCACGTGTCTCACCGGTGGGGGATTACCGTGACGTAATTGGCAACAATATAGTCAAACCACACAATTATATGAATGCACAGCGGAAGCATAAAGATAAATATAATTCAACCTTTGAATGTAATATCAATGTATTACAGCAGTCGAACTGTTTCCACAGGGGATCAAATAAAAATAAAGTATTGTTCAGTCAGATACAGCATCAAGCTTGCGAGACTTATCACGATGCTAGGAAGCTATTACCAGCCAAATTTCGTGTAGTACCTGCACTTAATCTTTTGGGGAAAATACGTCAGTTTACACTGGTAAATACGTTCAACTGACACATTTGAAAATGTTTATTTAAAATTGATTTGAATGCACGAGGCACAAACTCTTTTATAACTTGGGAAAATTATTAAAATCTTGTGAACGAATTACATGTCCTTTTATGCGTTCAGTAGCCCGGATCCTGTCCGGGTTAAAGATTAATAGACACACCACATTGCGTAAAACCGTAGTGTAAAAACCAACGGCTACGTCTTTTAATAATAATAATGTCGACATAATATACCGGGTGTACGCCTACACCGGGATGTCGAGGTCGTGGCCATTTCGTAAAATGATGCCAAGGATATCCGGGACAACGGTCATTAACCCCCTAAAGGCTTTTAAGAAACAAGACTGTTTAAATGAGCCGATCATATTATTCAATTAACCACCTAAGCGATGGAAGATATGATGCTCAATCAAGCGGTATTAATATACCGTAACCCAAGCCCGTATAAGGGAAAATAAGTTAAAAGTATTTACCTTTGCAAGTATATTCCTTAATGGATTACGTCACAGATAGCTTTTACTGGGGCTCCTATTCTGGAACGAAGGTTTTATTTAACCTATTAGAATCCTACGGGTCTTTATATTAGTCGTAGCCTAGACCGGTTGGTTTCAAAAGATAGATATGGTTTAACCGCGCGAAAAGGCGGAAACCGAGAATGGAGTGTGATTCTGACCCAACAAGTTCAGAGACTTGTTTTATATGGGTTTAAAGTTCACACTCTGGATTTTAGGGTCAAAATAATATGGTTTGACCTATATCGGCTAATTTATGAAAACTAGTTCCATAAGCCGAACCGTGCGCGCAATAGGCGAAACGGTTAACCATGAGAGTCCTACGCTTGTTTCCTAGGTCAATATGCCTTAAAGAGGTTGTGGTATCAGTAGGATACCTTCCGTGATGCCCGTAACGAGTTTTAGTTAATATATCGCCCCGTAGGGGTTTTTCGGTCATTTTAAAGACTTTTAAAGAGCTTTTCGAGTTCTACAGGAAATCTGAGTTTCCCGAACAGTTTTATAAAGTCTAAAATACTTTATTTATTATTTAAAATCAGTAGTAACTGGAATCGGGTCAAAAGACCTTCTAGAACTCAAGTTTTGGCCGAAAAGGGCATATTCGGTATTTACCGAACCGTAGCCATAACCGCAGGTTATGAGCAAGGTAAAAATTATTAAAAATCTTTAAAATTCCAAAAATGTTATTTTACAACAGTGGATAAAAGTTTTGGTGACGAAATCTTGGTTTAGATAGGCGTTATGCTAATTGCGCCGTTTATTACTAAAGTTTATTTTAATTGCGCTTTTTAGCATAACTCTCATTCCAACCCTCGGGTTGACGTGAAACTTTAAGGACATGCTTATAATTTAGTAAGCAAGGTTATGGTCCGTTCACGCGTCCGAAATACTCGTTTTATTTTAAAAAGGCCGTTACGGTCAACTTTTAGGCGATTAACAGAAATGCGTAAAAGACTCGGACAAATAATGAACCGGTCACAGAGGGTTATACCATCATGTAACCTGGTCCTAAGAGAGTCCTAAGGCATATCTATACCTCACTAAAACGGGTCAGAACTGAAGTCAAAGCAAAAGTCAAACTTTTACGACATTCGGCTCCAAACCGGGTCAATATAGCAAATGGTCGATTCAAACGAGCGTAAACAAGGTTATGTACTTAATGTCATGTTTCATGAGTGTCTAAACAGGTTGCATATCATTTATATTACAGATTATGCAAGAATCGCAAAAAAATAGTTTTCTGTTGACTTTTTAAGTGCACGTTTGACTCGACATTCGACATAGTTAGAGTGGTGATCAGAGGGAACCCTTTTAGGGGTTTATTACCCACATAAATACCAACTCATAACTACTTTTGATTCGACAATTCACTGGACCATTCGTGAACTATTGCTATGACAACCGTTAGTTACGACGGTTGGATTTATGAGCTAAACTAAGCAAAAACAGAACTATGAAAGGTATGATATACTTACAGAAGCTTAAGGCAAGACTTAAGAACAGAGAAGGAAGCTTGAGAGCTCTTAGAATGATCAGTAGTTGAGTGTTTGAGGTGTGTGTTGGTTATGAACCAAACATGCCTATTTATAGTGTTCAAATTGCCATGAGATCATTACAACTCACACTACAGAGGAGTATGGATGATGGGCAGGTGTCCTAGAGAGTTATGGGCCGAGTAGGGGGCGCCCATGCCTTATTTATTGATGGTTTGATCGTTCACTAGCTCAAAAGGCATAAAATCCAAGGTTTCTGCATCTGGGCGTCCCACGCGGCCCGCATGGAGGATCCATGCATGTTTTAACGCGGGCCGCCTGAAGTTTAAATCCAGGCGCGTACAATTAGAAGGCTCGCGGCCCGCCTTCACTTAACCCGAAACTTAACGCGGGTCGCGAGAGGTTAGATTTTCAAGTTTTTAAAATCTTTTGTAATGATGACGAGAATCTGGTAATTAATAACGAAATCTTTCGTAATTATTAACCTGACCTTTCGGGTTTGAAGGGGTAACTTTGCGGTTTGGCCCTCGGTTAATTACAACTAAGGACCTCGTGTTACTTACCCGCATTGTTAAGTCCCCGGTTAGTTTATTAATTACTTTGAAAGCCTTAACTTTCGTTGTTGACGCTTTTAACCCCTCTCATACGAATTCGATCATAACTTTCTCGTTTTAAAACGGAACTTCGCGGAATTTATACAGTATATTCTAGTGAGCGTATAATACTGTTACAAAGCCTCAGAAGCGTTAAAGGGTCACTCAGAGGTATAATTAAACATGTTGACACAGTTAACCCCTGTAGCTTGCACTCTCTCACTTTCTTCCGCGTTTCGCTTCCGTACGATCCATGATTTATTCGTTTGAAGGTACAAGCACCACTTAGGGTTACTATACAGTATATTTACCCTTGTTTGACGTTTATAACCCTCGAATTTATATACTTTCAAGAGTTGTCAAGATTAGTCCTTTATTTAATATCAATGCCACGTGTAAACTAATGACACGTGTTAACACATTATTGGACACAAAAATTCGAGGTGTTACATGGAAGAAATGGAAGCTGATATGAGGGACTTCAATGTTTTTGTAGATGAGGATGAAGAATATGTGGGCAGCCATAATTCTGGCATTGATGATGTTAGAAATGAAGTGGATTATGAAAATGAAATTGATGACAACCTTAGCTATGAATCATTTGATAGCTTAACTGATGAATTAATGGAAGATTTTGAAACAAAAAGGAGCCAAAAGCTAAGGGAAATCAGGAATAAACAAAAGGTTAGCATTTGTTTACTTAACTGTTTATTATTTACGTAAACATTTGTTAAAATATATATTAACTGTTGAGACTCTTAACTGTTTGAACAGGGAAAGAGTAGGATGCATGAAGCAAGGTTTTACTTGGGTCAACAATTTGGATCTGCAAATGAGGTTAAAGAACAAGTTAGGAGGCATGCCGTTCTTACCAAAAGGGAGTTGTCATTTTTGAGAAATGACAAGGCTAGGATTAGAGTAGTATGTGAAGGGAACGTCCCAGTTTACAAGAAAGGTGATGGGTTTGTGAAACAAGTACCCAAGAAGGGCAATAAGGGAAAATCTGTTGGGCCCATGCCCATTGCACCTACTGTTGGGCCCAGGTCAAGGGAATCTTTCAATGGGTCTCAAAAGTCAAAAAAGGTACTCACTGCCAATGCCATATTCTGTAGAAAAAGAAAAGAAAGATTAGACAAAGTAGTTTGTCCATTTATGTTGTATGTTGCTAAAGAGAAAGATGAAGTGGAAACTTGGACAGTGAAAACTCACAAGCCGGAACACACCTGTCTGCAAACTAGAGAAAGCCTTCACCTCACAGCAAAGTTCACGGCTAAGGAGCCTGCTGTGAAGAGATTGGTTGAATGTAACAAAGACATCTCTGTGAGGACCATCCAAGAAGAGTTGGCAAGGAAGTATGAACTAAGGGTTTCAAGGATGAAAGCATTTAGGGCAAAGTCTCTTGCTTCTAAAGAAGTTCAAGGTGACAACAAGGAACAATATTCAAGGTTAAGGGATTACATAATGGAGCTTCAAAGTGCAAATCCAGATAAAACAGTGCACATTGAAGTTGAGTCTGAACCCAACCCATCTTCTCCAACAAGGGTGTTCAAAAGAATTTACATCTGCTTGGGTCCACTGAAGCTAGGTTTCAAGGAATGTGGGAGGGACATACTAGGCTTAGATGGGGCTTTCTTGAAGGTTCACAACAGGGTCAGGTATTAGTTGCAGTAGGCTTGGATTCCAACAATGGACTCTATCTACTGACCTGGCCATTGCAGAAGCAAAGAACAAGGATTCCTGGACATGGTTTCTAGAATGTCTCAAAGATGATCTAGCATTACAAAACAACTCAAGGTTTACCTTCATTTCTAATAGACAAAAGGTTAGCCTATGCAATTTCTGATCCACTGTTTATAATTATGTTGATTTATTGGTTTGAATTTTAACATGTTTACTATTTTGGGTGTTAATTTTAGGGCCTTATTCCTGCACTTGAAAAGGTATTCCCTGCTGCAGAACACAGGTTCTTCCTTAGACATATCCACCAAAATATGAAGTTAAAATGGAGGGGCAAAGGTTTTAAAGATTGCTTATGGGCATGTGTAACTGCCAGAACAGGTAACTTGTTGATTCATTAGTTGGGTAAAGATTGTTATGCCTTTATTGACTCATGTTCTTGTGTAATAGTACCTGAGTTTAGGGAAAAATGGAAGAGTTGAAGAAGTTCAATGAGGAAGCATACAACTGGTTGGCATAAATTCCACCAAAGCATTGGTCTAGATCTCACTTCACAGGTTGGTTATCAATTTAAGTACAAATTTATTTATCACTTTAAACATTGCTTTATTGATTATCAATGTGTAGGTTAAGCACAATCTGATGTTCTACTAAACAACATGTGCGAAGTTTTAAATGCCAAAACTGTTGAAGGGAGGGAAAAGCCAATCAATTCATGCTTGGAATATCTTAGGGAGTATTTGATGAAGAGAATAGTCAATGTGATGAAGGTGCAACATCAGTGTAAGGGCCCCCTCACACCAAAGATAACAGAGATTTTAGATGAGATCAAGAAGGCTGCAGCCCAATGCGTTGTGAAATGGTGTGGTGATAGTAGGTGGCAGGTACAAGGGACTCTTGGGCAGTATGTTGTGAATGTCGAACAAAAGGTTTGCACGTGTAGGATATGGGAAATTTCTTGAATACCATGAAAGCATGCTGTAGCTGTTAACTGGGATATGGCTGCACACAAACAACAGGTTTGGCCACCTGAGGATTGGGTCCATCCATGCTACTATCTGGACACTTGGAAAAAGGCTTATGCCTACAAGGTTGGTCCCATCAATGGTCCCAAACTCTGGCCAATATCACCAGTTCCAACAACATTGACCCCTCCACTTCACCACAGACAAGCTGGCAGGCCATAGAAAAAGAGGAGAAGAGACCAAGTGGAGGTTGAAGATGCCATGGAGAAGAAAGGAAAGTTGACAAGAAAGGGTGGGACTGTAACCTGTAAGAAATGCAATGTGAAGGGGCATAATTCAAGAAGCTGTAAGGAGCCAAAGAAAGGAATGGCAACTGAAGGTGGTTCTGCAAATGATGAGGTAGCTGCTGGTGGTTCTGCTGGTGGTTCTGCAGCTGAAGAATAGGTTGGATGCTTTTGAAGGGTTGCATTTATATTATCTTTTGGTTATGTTAATCAGCCGTATGCTATAAACAATACTTAGTAACTTTTGGTTGTCTATTATGTTTGACATGTTTAACTACTGTGGCTTATGTTTATGCCACCATGTTGGTTGTCTATTATGTTTGACATGTTAATCAGCCGTATGCTTATGTCTATTATGTCTTTGGAAATTGAGTGTCTTTATTATGGTTGTTGTGAAATAATTATGGTTGCTTGAAAAATTAGCTATGGCAGGGTAATAAATAGCTTTGGCAGTTGAGTCTTTATTATGGTTGTTGTGTCTTTATTAAATAGGTTTGTTGTGTCTTTATTAGGTTTGTTGGGTATTAAATGGTCATGCTTATCGCTTTTGCACTTTATTATAAATTGGTCATCCGTATTACATTTGCGCTTTATTAACAATGGTCATCCGTCTCGCTTTTACGCTTTATTAACAATTGTCATTCGTATTGTTTGGCACACACACAATACCTTTGAACACCCAAAATCGACCAATTTCATTCAAGTAGTATTTGGTGAAATTACATAATTCACATTACACTCAAGCTAACAACATTGCAAACTGTAACCCTAACAGAAACAACAGTACTAAAATAAGCTTGTTCTTCCATCTTAGTTCAGTCCGTAGTTCATCCCTTTCTTGATCCGCCCTGTTTCTTGCTCGAAGTAGCCCTGCAATGATGCGAACAGCTCGTGGGCACATTGGCGGGTCAACCCAACCAACAAATCCAGGACACGTGACATCCTGTCATTTCAAACAATTCAAAAATTCGAACCAAATACAACATCGATTAATGAGAGCTATTGCTTACCAGTGATGGACATGAATAGAATCGACGTCCTGGGTTGTTGTCGGTCCATGATGTTCGAACAATGGCTAACTTTCCACATCGACAGGTTGCCATCTTCTATGGTTCCAGGGAAACATGGGAGACAGGAGGACATCTAGGGTTCCATGAAGAAGACGGTCGTTATTATTGAGGGAAAAGAGGAAGATAAGGTGGTTTTTATAATGGGCTCCAGGTGAAAAGACCAAATTACCCTCACGTGCTAAGCACATGAGGGGTTTTAACAGAGAAATTTAACTTAAGTTAGGGCTGGGGACCAAGCGAGTGCATTTTTGACAAATTTTGAGACCATAAGTGTAATTAGTAAACCACTGGGACCAAGTGTGAAATTTTTGCAAACCACAGGGACCAACCAAGCATTTAACTCTAAAAAAAAATGTGTGGTTGACAAAGCTTGTTTTCAAAACATGTAGTATTTTATTGACATGTAGCAATTCGATTCTATGCTATTAAATATCAATAGATCAAGTATAAGTTAAAAAAAATGTGTGGTTGACAAAGCATGTTTTCAAAACATGTAGTATTTTATCTTAGAAAATTAGAATTTAATAATTCAAACAATAAATAATTGGCCAATATTAAGTCTTAAGGCTAGGAGTTAGCTACAAAGTTTAAAATTCTAAAAAGTGTGAAAAGTCATAAAACACCATAATATCAACTAAAAAACACGCTCAAAATCAAAAAAATAACGTAATAAAGATTACTAAAGTCTAAAACACTATATCCGTGGGGTTTGTTTAGTGTTTTGGATGATAAGGCTCTGTTTATCCAATGACTAACATTATATGTTTAATAATGTTGATTTTAATGTTGTGTTTTATATTTATAGTTCTACGATGGTGTGTTTGGAGCTTTTATGGACTACTATAGTTTAAATATAGTGTTTTAGTAATCTTTACTATGTTATTTGTGGGTTTTGGGTGTGTTTTATGACTTTGTAACTTTTTAGGAGATTTAGATTTTGTAGCTGAACCTACCCTAAGTCATAAATAACAATGGCCTATTCTATACACACCCCCCCTCATTCCTGATTACATCCCCCCTTGTGAGAGGAAAACTGTCGGTCCCACGCAGACCCCACCTGTAAGTATGTGAGAGGAGGAGGGTGAAAAAAGTAAATAGGGGGGTGTAGAAAGTAGCACCCATAACAATTTAACCAACGCTCGTAATTTTCATCACCTAGCCAAAAGCAATTCCACTTGCGTAATTATGATAAATTAACACTTATTTTAACTTGACTTCGTTCTTAAGGTATGATCACGAGAGATGTAAGGAACATACATTCCTTGTGAGTAAATGGAGGAAAAATCTAGTGTATATGCATTATCTATATGTATGGTAAATACTTGAGTAGGGTTGCCTCTGTACCGGTTAAACGACCCTTAATGCCCTTATAACTATTACTTTTCAATTTTCTTTTTCCTCATTTTGCATTATACCATAAACGCAACACCACCTTCATGCCCCTAAAACTCCGACAATGGTGATGTTGGGGCATTATCAATCCCTATCACGCTCATATAATGCCCATTACACATGATCTTGGTACGTTATGGTTTAACTCCTTAAATCTAGTTGAAGAGGTATGGTACCAAATAGTTCGCATAGCCATGTACACACACGACCATACCCACGATTAAGACAAATAACACTTCCAAGAATTCAAAGCTACCCAGCATGGGAGCATTGGCGCGTATGCATATCGATAGCTCAAACAAAGGACAAGCAATACACTCGGCGACACTTGGCAGCCAATCAGCCGGAAGCAAACCCTGTAATTACACCTCCCATGCAGGAGAGATCGTGTAGGGGACCGCAGGTACAAAAGTACGGACACGTGGCACTAATCAGTTGTCGCTTGAGTCTCCTACACAATCTCCACTAACAGTTGATGACAGGCCCGCCATGAAGTAGATCTGGGCAATGACACACGGCCAACCACGTTGTGCCACGTCGCCGACATCTCTGCAGACACAAAAGGTCATACCAGAGGGGACCAAATGGATATTCCTCGGCAATGACAACTATACAGAGGCCCATCAGCCCACAATCCTCCTTGTCCACCCTCTTTGACTATAAATAGTAACCTTCAGCCACAGGTTTGGGGATCGGCTCTCTCACTCTTAACACACACTTGTTTATTCTTCTTAAACGAAACTTATTCTCACGCCAGATGGTGGTCACAAGGAGAACCCTTTACCTCTCTTCCTTGTAACGAGCTTCACGGTGTTCTTTGTTGCAGATTTACTCTGCCATTGATCGAGGAAAAGATTAAGGATTAACCTTCATGACGAGAAGATTAAGGATTACCTTCTTGAGGAGATCATTCCCACAAGGATAAACCCACGATTTAGACTTGGTGTTTCTTCACTAGTTTACCTTTATTTTATCATATTAAATACCAAAATTTTCCAAATATAACTCATTAACTCGTAATAAATTCGTCTATGACAAAATATGTTAACAAACTTTGACTTTTTATCGCATCTGATGTCAAAACTACGAATATAAATAGTAACAAATACTAAGTTTCTAACTTTAACATGCAGCAATTACTAATATCTAACAAGTATTAATGCATAATTGTAAAAATAGAAATGTTTGACTTTTTTTCCCTAAAAATAAACTTTTTTTTTTCAATTTTCAGAAGTGTTTAAGCTAATCAAAATCTGACACATTAGCTCCATTGCCAACACTTTTTAGTAAAAGGCGCCGGTTAAGCCAACGATTTTGGTAAAACTGTTGTTTAATCTCATGCTTTTGGTGAAACACGTTAGCTAAGCACACGATTTTGATGAAAGGCACTTGCCAACCCCACACATTTGGTAAAGAGTTTCGACTAAGCCTACGATGTTGGTGAAAAAACGCTAGCTGAACCTTTACTATTTGAAGTAAATGTCTATTTTTTTATTTTTTTTGTCAACTTTGATTGTTTTATTAATTTCCCATCCCAAGTATTGAAGCTTCAATGATAATAAATATCATTGAATAAATAAGAATTCATTTAAATTTCACCTATAAATACATATACACTAAGTGAGATGTAGCAATCTTTCTTGCAAGTCATTTCAAGTTCAGAAGCTTGAAGCCATGGCCCCATATCCACCGTGCGTGAGTTATAACAAGACATACAGCGAAACAAAAGAGTGGCCGGAGTTGGTAGGAGTTACCGAAAAAGAAGCGTGTGCAGTGATTGAAAACTGGAATCGAAATATTAAAGCTGTACCAGTGCCGCCTGGTTGGTTTGTCTATCACGATTTTTGTGTTAACAGGGTTTGGGTTTGGGTTAGTAAAGCCGGTGGTGACGGTGTCGTGATCAGAGTCCCAAGGATTGGTTAATGAAAGTTGTAACTTGAAAGTTAAAATAAATGGTTTGTAAACCATAATAATAAAGTTTGAAATTAGCATGCTTCTTTTGAGTGTTCTATCTCACACACATATTATCTTCAATTCACTTATTCTTATGATATAATATAATAAAGAAATAACACATAATTTACGACTTTATCATCGGCAACATAGATCTTTTGGATTTAGCTAGCTACTTACTGAAATCTGTTGACATAAAAGTTTTCAACGACAATAAAAAAAACAATAAAAACAAATTTACATATAATAAATTTCCAACATGTATATGCATTGAGGTGTTGTATACAACATATTATAAATTTCGAACATGTATATGCATTAAGGTGTTGTACACAAAGCTTAGGGGTGCTTTCAAAAAAATATTAATATTACATTTTTAATCCAAAAACATGTATATGCATTGGGGTGTTGTATACAAAGTTTAGGGATGTTTTCAAAAAAAAAAAAATTCGAACATGTATATGCATTGATCTTGTGATATTAGTCTTAATATTACACTTTTAATCTAAAATTTATTTGATTTTTCATTTTTAACCCAAAAGTTTTCATCTTTTGCAATTTATTCTCATTTTTTTTATTTTCAACTTTGTTCCCCTATACTTATCATATTTAGCAACTTTTTTTTGTTTTACGATTTATTCTAAATTTTGCGAGTTAACACGGTGCAACGTGCGTCTGTGATTCAACGTTATTATGTTTCATTTAACACTTCGTTCTAAATTTGCGAGTTAATACGACGCAACATATGTGTATGGTTCAACGTTTTTAGGTCGTTTTTTCCCGTTTAACATAACAGGTTGGTCGTAACGAGCGGGTACTAAGTCGACTTAGTTATTATTTTTTATGTTTTATGTTACGATCTAATTTCTTCACATTAATATGTGTTGGTTGTTGGCCGTGGTGTGACATTGGTACTATTTGAAACAACTTTACACCTCCACCGCAACTTAAGACTAGTTACACATAATTTACATTTACAACTGTACTACTATTTCTATAACTTTAACGATTATTGAAGGGCCTGATCCTCTAATGTTCAATAAATATGTGAATTTGAAGGCTGTCTTTTTTAATTTTATTTTATTATGTCTTAA
This sequence comes from Helianthus annuus, assembly GCF_002127325.2. NCBI lineage: Eukaryota > Viridiplantae > Streptophyta > Magnoliopsida > Asterales > Asteraceae > Helianthus > Helianthus annuus. Next base: position 110,088,251 of record NC_035447.2, read on the forward strand.
GACTCTGTGATGAAAGGATGATGTTTCAATTTTCATGATTCTGTAGACTTTGTGCACTAGAAATTAATCACTTTAGAGTGTAAGATTAAATATATTACGTATTAATATTTAATCTATAGCAATCATAATCATTTACATTATAGAGATCAAAATATATAATAACCTATTAAGATAATTAGTTGGTAATTGTTGATGGACCATATTACCCTTATTAACTAATTAGGGTTTCCTCCTGGGTGCCTATATAAGGAGAGTTATGTGGAGGTTTAGGGGTTACTCACTCACACAATTACACACCCCATTAGTCATAACATCATAACTAAACCTCCTATCCTAACCGATACCCTTTTCGGTTCTCTAAGTTCCCATCATCAGTTAGCACCCTAAGGAGGAACCAGATCAAGATGACAAGCATGTCAAACTCCATTACTGGATTCTCCAACGCACTGTCTGCATTAACAGGTATGTTTTATTGTTTTCCTTCATGCACAAACAGAACTGATCCAACATGTGGTATCAGAGCATATGTTGATTAGTCGGTTCTGTTTTGCATCCGAAAATCTGGATTAAATCTGGAAAACAGACTTGAAAAACCGTAACAAAATCCGTTTTTGCCATCCGAAATCATCATTACTGACAATTACGGATGATTACGGATCTGGGTTTCATCATTTCGAATGCATCCCGGATCATTACAGATCATTTTTGATTATTACGGATGATTCTGGATGCATTACGGATGAGGTTTTTTCATGTAACTACATTCCGGATCCATTCCGGATGACATAGACGTCATTCCGGATCATCTTGGATCCATTACGGATCAGACATTCATTCATTATAACTGATCCGGAATCATCAGTCTTGATTTCGGATAAATGTTTGAATTTTCTAATTTAGGGTTCATCATGAGTTCCTGATTAACCCATTACGGACCAACAAAGGATCATTTCGGACTAACCATTTCGGACTAAGTGTCCATTACGGATCAACATCTGCCTGATCATTACGGACCATCACGGATCATTTCGGACTAACTATTTCGGACTAAGCATTAACCATTTCGGATGATGTCAAGGCATATTTCATCCGAAATACATCCGAAATGCATCCGAAATCATGTCAAGACTTGTCCGAAATCCTATTACTTCATTAAGCAGTTAATATGAACTAATTTTTTTTTTTTTTTTTTGCTCGGGGCTCCGCCCCGAACCCCGTGCGGGGGCACGCTGTTCCCCTGCACCCCCAGCGAACTCACCGCGGAGTTCGATCCGCGCTAACGGGTGGTTTGCTATTAAATAAATGGTTTTGTAATTTACTTAGTTAACTAATCAGAATCAGATAATGTTTTTGCAAAACCAGAATAGCTTAACTTGAATGAGCTTTTGATATATCATTTCTGGCCAAAGCTGACTTGATACATCTACTTGTCATTCAAGTATTACGAAAGCTATGTTAAGTGTGCATCATAAGCATGAATGTTTTAATATCTGGCCAAAGCTGATTTAATTCTTTCATAGATGGCATACTTAGCAAGTGCATAATTAAAGTGATTGTTTCAATTTCTGGCCAAAGCTGATTTGTTACAACCACTTTGCACATATGCTTAAATGATTACACTTCTGGCCAAAGCTGTTTTGTTTTCATTTAAGTAGAAATTTTTAGTTAAGTCTATTATTTTGATGTTAGTAATAGAAAATATCACAGCTTCATAATGTTAAATGGTCATTGTTTATGCCTGCCTTAGTTTAACGTGCCCATAGATCACATTAGGACTTCTTCCTTATTATCATAACTTGCTCATCTTATTTCCACTATCAGCGCCCAATCAAGGGATTCCATCTTTGACTGGTGATAACTTTGCTGCATGGAAGGATGCTCTCATGCTTACGCTTGGGCTGCTTGATTTCGATTATGCTCTTAGGGAGAATAAGCCAGCGGACCTTACCACTCAGAGTACTGCTGCTGAGCAGATACTTCATGAAAAGTGGACTAGGTGTAACCGCATGTGTCTCATGTTTATGAAGCAGTCCATAAACAATGCTATCAGGGGAGCTATTCCTGATTCTGAAGATGCTAAAACCTATTTGGCTTCTGTGGAGGCTCAGTTCAAGGGGACGTCTAAAGCACACGCTAGTACCCTTATTCTCAAGCTGGTGACTACTAAGTATGATGGGAGGAGCGGCATTCGCGAGCACATCATGATGATGAATGACATGGCCAATAAGCTGAAGGGGCTGGAAATGGAAATCAGTGATGGTTTCCTTGTTCATTTTATCATCACTTCGCTTCCTTCGTCTTTTGAAGCATTTAAGATCAACTACAACACTCAGAAGGAAAAATGGACGATGAGTGAGCTGGTCGCCATGTGCGTACAGGAGGAAGAGCGTATGAGGATGGATCGCTAAACTGATGTTGCAAACTTCACTACCTCCAATCCTAAGAAAAGGAAGAACAATTATCAGAGGAAGGATGCTTCAAAGGTCCAAAGGCCTAATCCTAATCCTAATACAAGTGCATCTTCCAGCTCTAAGAACTCCTTAGGCAGTATCCGCTGCAAGTTCTGTAAAAAGACAGGACACATGCAGAAGGAATGCCCTGACTTTAAGGAGTGGCTGGCTAAGAAAGGTAACGATTATTTTATGATACTTGAGTCCTATAATTTAAGTGTTCCTGCTAATTCTTGGTGGTTTGATTCTGGTTCTATGGTTCATGTTACCAATTCTACTCAGGGATTCCTTTCAATCCGGAAGCTGGAAAGAAACCAAAGAACGCTTAAGGTTGGGGATGATCGAGAATTAGAAGTGAAGGCCATTGGAACATTACAATTAGTTATGAAAACCGGTTTATGTATTAAACTTTATGATACCTTATATGTTCCTGAGGTAACTCGGAACCTTGTATCAGGACCAAAGTTAGACATGGACGGTTTTATTGTTTCCCATGGTCATCGCAAACTCTCTATCCATTATGATTCTGTTCTTTATGGTACTGGTATTCTGGATGGTGGTCTCTATAGATTAGAACTAGAAGATGACTTTTCCAAATCTTTGTTGTCATATAACATTAATGAATCACTCACAAAGATGGAAGAGAAACGAGACTTAGAGACTTCATCCATGTTGTGGCATCAGCGTTTAGGCCACATTTCAAAAGAGCGATTAAATAGTCTCGTAAAGGATGAAGTCTTACCTCCTCTCGATTTCTCTGATTTTGGAACATGTGTCAAATGTCTTAAAGGTAAAATAACATTAGCGAATAACAAAAGGTGCCACTAGGAGCTCTAATTTATTAGAACTCATTCATACTGACATTAGTGGTCCCTACCAAATCGCTGGCATAACAGGACATACTTCATTTATCACTTTTATTGATGATTATTCTCGTTGCATGTACTTGTATCTTATTAAGGAGAAATCTGAATCTCTAACAACTTTTAAAGATTATAAGGCTGAAGTTGAAAAACAATTAGATCGTCAGATTAAAGTTGTGAGATCAGATAGAGGCGGTGAGTATTATGGAAGACATACTGATGTGGGTCAAGCTCCTGGTCCATTTTATGAGTTTTGTAAGGGCCAGGGGATTGTGAACCAATACACCATGCATGGTACACCTCAGCAGAATGGTGTCGCTGAAAGAAGGAACCGTACCCTTTTGAACATGGTGCGCAGTATGTTAGCCAACACTAACTTACCATTATTCCTCTGGACTGAAGCGTTAAAAGCAGCTGTTCATATACTCAATAGAGTTCCTTCTAAGTCTGTCCCTAAAACTCCTTATGAACTTTGGACAGGAAGGAAACCGAGTCTTAAATATATGAAAGTATGGGCCTGCATTGCTGAAGCAAAACTTTACAATCCTTTCCTAAGGAAACTTGACCCTAAAACAATTATCTGTTTCTTTATCGGGTACCCTGAGAACTCGAAGGGTTATCGTTTCTATTGTCCTTCCCATGTCACCCGTATTGTTGAAACCAAGCGTGCCGCGTTCCTGGAGGATTTCAAGGTCAGTGGGAGCAGTACCAACCCTTACGAAGAATTGCAAGAAGTACAAGACGCGGGGGGAGAGACTCCTCGCTTACCATTACTCCGATTACTCCTCTTTTACCCAATGCAACTATTGTTCCTGAAGCTACTGCACCAACTCCAAATTCACCTCTACAATCAGAACCCATTATACCTCATGACGAAGGCACATCAAACACTCAAAACCAAGACAACGATGAACCCGATAATCCACTCAGGAGGTCATCCAGGCAAAGAAGGCCTCCTAATTGGGATGATTATGTTACCTACCTGACTGAAATGGATCCCGGAAAGCTCAATGATCCTATCTCTTACAATGAAGCCATTAGCAGTGATCAGTCTTCTGAATGGAATAAAGCAATGATTGATGAGCTTGAATCCATGAAGAAAAATGACGTTTGGGATTTGGTAGAATTACCCAACGGAGTCAAACCCGTAGGATGCAAATGGGTGTTCAAAACAAAACTGGATCCGAATGGTAACGTTGAACGCTACAAAGCGAGATTGGTTGCAAAGGGCTACACTCAGAAAGAGGGAATTGATTATCAAGAGACGTTTTCACCTGTCTCTCGTAAAGATTCATTAAGGATCGTCATGGCCCTAGTAGCTCATTTCGATTTAGAGCTGCATCAGATGGACGTTAAAACCGCTTTCCTTAACGGAGACTTGGACGAAGATGTTTACATGAAACAGCCTGAAGGTTTTAAACCTGAAGGTCAGGAGCATCTAGTCTGTAAGCTGAAGAAATCCATTTACGGGTTAAAACAAGCATCACGTCAGTGGTACCTCAAGTTTGATGAAGTCATGAAGAAGCAAGGTTTTATGAAGAATCAAGTGGATCAATGCACCTACCTCAAGATGAGTGGGAGTAACTTTACTATACTTGTCCTTTACGTTGATGACATTCTATTGGTAAGTAATAGTTTAGACATGTTGCATGAGTCGAAGCGGTTACTCTCGCATAACTTCGACATGAAGGATCTCGGAGATGCATCTTATGTCATTGGCATCGAAATTCACCGAGATAGAAACAAAGGGATCTTAGGATTGTCCCAAAGGGCCTACATAGATCGTGTCCTTACACGGTATAACATGCAACAGTGCAAACCCTCCATCGCTCCAGTAGTTAAGGGAGATGTTTTCGGTTCGTTTCAGTGTCCGACAACAGAGGTTGAGAAGGAGCAAATGAGCCAGATACCTTACGCGTCAGTAGTCGGGAGCTTGATGTATGCTCAAGTCTGTACTCGCCCAGATATCGCTTATATTGCTGGAATGCTAGGCCGTTATCAGACTAATCCTGGCTTAGATCACTGGAAAGCAGCTAAGAAGGTACTTCGATATCTGCAAGGGACGAAAGACTATAAGCTGACTTATAGAAGAAGTGATCATTTAGAAGTGGTGGGCTATTCTGATTCTGACTTTGCCAAATGCAAAGATGACAAGAAATCCACTTCGGGCTATATCTTTATGTTAGCAGGCGGCCCTATCTCTTGGAAGAGTCAAAACAACAGTTGACCACAACTTCCACAATGATGGCAGAGTACATTGCTGTCTATAACGCAACCTGTCATGGAATGTTGATTAGAAACCTGGTCACTGGACTCAAAATCGTTAATTCCATTTCTAGACCATTGAAGCTTTACTGTGATAATTCAGCTGCCGTAAGTTTCTCGAACAGTAATAGTTCGACTGGAGCTGGTTTATATCTCGATACGAAATATCTATTTGTACGTGAACGGGTTGAGGAAAATAATCTTTGTATCGAGTATATTAGTACTAAGAATATGCTTGCGGATCCGATGACTAAAGGTCTCCCTCCTAAGGTTTATGAAGAACATGTTCGGAATATGGGATTTAGTAAAGACCTTATTTGAGCATATTGTACTAGCTTATGTTTTATGATTAATGAAATTTCCTCAAGTTTGATTTTGTATGTCTATTAGAATATGTTCAACCGGTATAATGGCATATAGACAAATAAAAGTTACAAATCAAACAAAGGGCTTACGCGTATTTTGATCATGACGATTAGGTTTTAAATTAAGGCTATAGTATGATTAATGGGGGTCCTGAGTCGCATAATGATTCAACGGCTGTACTTTTCTGCTATAGTACTTGTTTAAGGCTAAAATGAGTGTTAACTCCTGATCAGGCTTATCTAATACTCATAGTAAATGATTACTCGGCTAAGTGGGAGAATGTAAGATTAAATATATTATGTATTAATATTTAATCTATAGCCATCATAATCATTTACATTATAGATATCAAAATATATAATAACCTATTAAGATAATTAGTTGGTAATTGTTGATGGACCATATTACCCTTATTAACTAATTAGGGTTTCCTCCTGGGTGCCTATATAAGGAGAGTTATGTGGAGGTTTAGGGGTTACTCACTCACACAATTACACACCCCATTAGTCATAACATCATAACTAAACCTCCTCTCCTAACCGATACCCTTTTCGGTTCTCTAAGTTCCCATCATCAGTTAGCACCCTAAGGAGGAACCAGATCAAGATGACAAGCATGTCAAACTCCATTACTGGATTCTCCAACACACTGTCTGCATTAACAGGTATGTTTTATTGTTTTCCTTCATGCACAAACAGAACTGATCCAACATAGAGTTCATGTTGGATTATTAGTTGAATATGTTGTGATGATTATTGATTGATTTTTTATACTTTTGTTTCGATTATTTGTTATCATAATTATCGTCATATTATTCACTTTTTATATATGATTACCATGTGTAGTGGTAACACCTTATAATGCCCCCACCATGGGGCATTATCCGACATGTGGCGTCCTAGTCAGCAAGGGGGCATTATAGCAAAAGTGGCGTAGTGGGGCATTATGCCAATAACCCCCATTCAATCATTTCACAATCATTTCACAATTATTTTTTTTAATTTAAAACATAAAAAAACTTCATTAATTTAAAAAAAAAATTACATTACTTGAAATAAAAATAAAAAAAACTGAAAAAAAAACAGAAAAAAAAACTGAAAAACAGAAAAAAATAGAAAAATAAAAAAACAGAAAATAAAAAAAAAACAGAAAAAATAAACTAAAAAAAAAATAACATGATCTAGAGTCCATAGCCGAAAGTGGGAGGAACAAACGGAGGGGCGCCACTCAAGTAAGCCGCGTAAGTTAAAAAGCTCGGGTCCATGTCTTGAAGGTTGTACGGGGTTTGCGGTTGGGTTGTGTTCGGGTTCGTGGGTCTTGGGGAGACACCAAAAGGGGGGCGGTATGGATGCATGATTGTATAAAAATTAGAAGAAAGTGGGTTTTTTTTATAAAATTAGAAGAAAGTGAGAGAGAAAGTGGGTTTTTTTATAAAAAAAGGTGTGAATGTGGGGTATATATTTATAGTGGGAATATTTTAAATTAAAAAAAAAAATTAAACAATGTTACCGTTGTCAAACGGTCAAGTGGGCCCCCTCTCTTTTTTAAGCGTTATAATCAAAACGCCGGAGGAATTTTTTTTCAAAAATCACGCCCCAAAACGCCCCGTGTAATGGGGTTTTGGGCGTTATAAGGCGTTATTTTGCAATTTTTTTAAAAAAAAAACGTCCCACTACGGGACGGTCTAAGAGTTCATATTTCAAGGGCCCACTTTTTTACATACATGGAACCGTCGAATTTTTAAGGATTAATTTTAATCCAAAATGCATAATAATAATAATAATTAATTTACAAAACATACTATTTTTCATTGTATCGAGCTCCGGTCGCGGTTATTGATCAACTGGAAAGAATTAGGAGGGAATTTTTATGGGGTATTGATGGGGAGCATTCAAAGGTTAACTGGGTGGCTTGGCAGAAGGTTATGGCGCCAAAGGATAGGGGTGGGTTAGGAATTGGTTCTCTAAGGGATGCAAATCTCGCGATGATAGCCAAGTGGTGGTGGAGGTTCAAGTCGGATGTCAACAGTCTATGGAGAAAAGTAATTTGGAGTATACATAATAGCTCCAAATTATGGCATTTTATTCCGAGAAAAATGACGCTTACAAGGGGTATGGAAACAAATTGTCAAGGTAGCTCAAGACATAGAAGAGAGTGGGGTAGATTTGGAAGCTCTGTTCAGGTGCATCCCAGGAAATGGGCGACATATCTCTTTCTGGAAAGATAGATGGCTGGCGCACACTTCTTTGTGCAGTAAATTTCCTCAACTTTTTGAGCTGGAACACGTGAAAAATGTCACGTTGGCTGAACGAATTCCTGTGATCGACGGTACACCTGGAGTGCGGTTTCAATGGTCTCGACTGCCGTCTTCAGCTGATGAAACTGAACAGCTGGAAACACTATTATCGGACCTTATGTTGGTTAATATTGGGTCGGGGTTGGATCAGGTGACTTGGGGTCTAGAGCCGGAGGGATACTTTACTGTAAAGAGCTTGAAATTGGAGCAGGAACGGAGGCGAACAGGGTACGTGGGGCATGAATTTTTTTTGGAATAATTGGGTTCCGATTAAGGTTAACTTTTTATTGTGGAGAGTTTCCTTGGGTCGCCTTCCGACGTTGGCCGAGTTAGCGAAGAGAAACATCCAGTTTGGATCCTTGTGCTGCAACTTTTGCGGGGAGGCGGATGAAACTCTTGAGCATCTGCTGATATCGTGCAGTTTTGCTCAAGAGGTTTGGGATTTTTTGGCATCTTGGTGCAGAATTCCAAATGCCTCCTGTTTGAAGTTAAAGATTTATTGGAGATTGGGGTGCATGCTAGAGGCTCTGCTAAGTGGAAAAAATTGGTGAATGCTTTAATGCAAGTGGGAGTTTGGTGTATATGGGAATGCAGAAATGAGTGGATTTTCAAGCAAAAAACCGGCAGTATAGAAGGCATCAAGGAGAATCAAGAATCGGGCCAAAGCTAACAGCTTGACATGGGCACAATGGTGTAACTTTGAGGTGTCTTGTATGAATGTGTAATTTTTGGTTATTCTGCACAATGTAATGTAACTATGGTGTTGATCCAACCGGTTGGTTGGGTCTTGATTGAATAAATAGTTTGTTGATCTTTCAAAAAAAAAATTACTGATATATAATAATTTTTACTATTATACATAAAATCAATAAATTAATGATATATAATATCAACAACAACAATAATAACAATAACTAGGGTTGTAGTAAGCCCGCGTTTCCTGATTGATGACGTTTTTTCCGCTTGATGCAATGCTGATTCAGTCTATCTTGTTTCGATTCGTTATACATAGAAAATTTGATAGATGTCATTTCGCTTTATTACGGTATTCCGATAACATCAACACTCCGTATAACACCACATACACCAATATTTTAGTTACGTTTTCCTTTTGCGAAAAATAAAAGGAAAAAAAGATAGAAAAATAGCAAGTGCCGGGAATGGAACCCGGTTCAAACAACTAAATGTCAAGAACCCTAACCAGCTTGTTTAGCTTTATTTTTGTTACCCTTCTATGTTGACATCTATAATTTAATATTTAGATGATATAGATGATAGGGGAAGAATTATTTAAGAAGAAAACTAATATGTGACAAAAAGAAAAAAAAAGTACATAATGGTAAAATAATAAATAGTTTTTAAGTGTTTTTTCCTTCGTTATTAAAATCATCATCATCATCATGATACTCAGTAAATCCCACCAATAGCACAGCTAAGGTAGGGTCTGAGGAAGGTAAGATGTAGACAGCCTTACCTCTACCTCGTAGGGATAGAGAAACTGCTTCAAATGAGACCATCGACTCGATAGTAGTTTTGCATCAAGCCTTGGACAATTAGTGCATGTACTTTTTTATTAAAAACCAAAATAAAATAGAACATAGGGGCCAGCTGGAAACTGGAAATCCCACACAAATAAAGACGTTACATAATCATATCTCGAATATTAAAATCTTGTCATCTCTAAGACTCGCATAAGGGAATCTAGACTTTATGCAGATGAACGAACGATTCCTCTTTAATCTTGTCAACAATACGCTCGATCCGCACCTGATGCGCCTTGAATATCCTCTCGTTTCTTGATTTACAAAAAAATCCACAATTCAAAAAAACAATCACAAATATGAGTTTTTTTTCCATTTATTGGATCCTTTCAAACTATAAATCTAATCCAATAACTCCGAATAAAAATGCCCATTAGTTGGGAGCTTAAGCCACACCCACAAGTTCCAGTTCCACCATACAGCATTAGTAACCGAACATGAAATTAAAAGATGTTCTACGCTCACATTTTCATACATAAACCACACATCAAGTCTGCCACATGAATACCCCTCCTTTCCAAATTTAATTTTACAACAATCCCACTCTTAGACCATGTGTAGTGGTTAACACCACACTCTTGGGCTTTTTGCGCCATGTGGTAGCCCAGTCAGCAATGGAGCATTATAGGGCGTTTTCTAAAATAGGTGTAGTGGGGATGTGGGCATTGCGGGGCATTAAGTTTGTAATAAAATAAAACATCAAAAAAAATGTGATTGGTTTTACAAAAGAAAAATGAAGGTGATTGGACACACTAAAAAGGGCTGGGCATGGAATATAGCATGCCAGAACTGATTTGGAGCAAAAACACACCAACGGGGGCGGAGGTGTGGCGTGATCGGGCGTGTTTGGAGAAAAAACGCCCCAGTACTGTGACAACTGGCACTTTTCCACATAATCCGTACAATGTTAAACAGTAATGTGTGTATTAATGACTGTGCCTGATTTAATTAATGACTTGAATGATTTTTTGAATGCTGTCATATATATACAAGTGCCTTATATGTTGCATGATTCCTTGTCATTATTGCATACAACACAATACGGTTCAATTAGTGCACGAAACAAAGTTAGCAAAGTTATCAGACAAACTAGAAGTACTGACGGGAGTTCAGTACTCAGACAAACATGATATTAAGACACAGAATGAGCCCGAAACCAAGAGTTACACTAGTATAGTATGTAGGAAAGTAGGGATCATAAAACTGCCTTTCTAGTGATAGTTTAAGTGCTGGAAAGTGTCTAAAACTCACGAAAACTGCATAATTCTGCATATTTCAGCAAAAATCAGCTTTTTAACAACAAAATATAATGCAGAATTTTGGTTTAATGGTCCAGAATACCTTCCTAAGTGTTGGGAATTAAAACTGTCATAAAATGGAACATAAAGCACACTAAACTGCGTAATTTAGCACCTTAACGAACCGGTAACCAACCGAACAACCAGACACTACCCGAAACACCAAATTTTCACTAGCAGCACTGTTTTAGTGTTACGAAGCTAATTATGATCACCAAACATCATAACACATTCCAAAACACTACACATAACCCTAACTAATATACTTGAAATCTAACCTTAATCTTTATCTTACCATTTCATCACAACTAGACCCCGCCCCCCCCCCCCCTCAACTTACGGTCCCAACATGGGGACCCACCCCATGATTTTCTTTCATTTGTTTAATGGATTTGTTATTTACTTTAGAAACATAATGACCGTTAGATAATTTAATGTTGGAGGAACTTGTTTTTAAAACCAAAAGACTTAACACATTTTTATTTCATCATTCCAACAACTCTCACCTTCCTTCCTCTTCTTCTTGCTTACGGCCCAAACACACCACCACACTACCTCCATTTTTCAATCATTCTCATACAATCCAAGGTGATCTAGAGGCGCAAGGAACTTAGTTAAGAAGCTTGGAAGCCTTGGAGTTTGAAGGACCATCACCAAGAGCTTTAATCCACCTCCTATATCATCATCTTCATCTTGGTTTCTTCCCTAGCCATAGAGCTAGTAGTAAGCTCCTCACAACTTGATTTTACTTCTAATTTTAGTGGTTAAAAGATTATGTAGCTTGTTAATCATAAGAATCTCAAAGAAACATAAGCATGAACATAAACATAAAGCTTAATAACATGAAAAACAAGTTGTTTTAAGTGTATGTAGTATACTTGATTGTTGATTTCTTGTGTTTATGATGTTGATTATCATAAGAAGCTTGCTAGATGATGATTAAACACATGATCTAGCAAGTATGAGGATGGATCTTGAGAAAATCATAATGACCATCCTTTATGTTAATCATGGACTTGAAAATGAAGTTGTTTTAGAGTATGATTATTATTGATACATGTTATAAGTCTTGAAAATGAAGGATTTCAAAAATAATCTTTTCAAGAAAACAAAGTTTATTACAAGGTTAACATGATCATGGTTTTTAAAAGAAGTAAACATGTTTTAAGTGTTAAAACAAAGTTAGAAAAGTGTTGTTAGCAAGAAGAATACAAGAAGAATCATTTTTAGAAAATCTTCACACAAGTTGTAAAGAACTAAAATTTATAAGAATGAGTTTTATAAACTATAAACCATGTTTTTAGGGGTAACTAAACTTACTAAACAACATGTTAAAATACTACAAATTTTTACAAACTTTCAAATTCATGACATAGTGTAAATTGCATATTTTTGGCTCATGGTAAGTCTTGATTAAATTGTTGATGATTGATGATGAATTTTAAAAGAAAATGGTATGTTTTTAAAGCATGGAAACCTCCATTTTTAAGGGGAAACTATGGCAAAATTTTTGTAGAAAAATATTTTTAAAACAATTGTTTACAAGTAAATTTTTACCATGGTTTTCATATAAAAACTTGCCATAATTTTTATTACAAAATTACAAATATTGGAGGTTGGTTTTCGATAAATAAAAATGACTAAGTATATATTTAGGAAATATATATTTAGATGTCACAAACTGTGTGCTACTTGTATATTATGTGTATTAGTTATATTATTTTAGGAACTTGAAAATAATATAACTCACCAAAATACCAAAAGTGTAATACAAAATATTACCAAAATTCTAAGAAAATAAATATATAATTTATACCCGAATAGTGCACAATCGGACAAACGGACATAAGGACTATAAATATGTATATATTCCGGAAATAAATCCGTAACTCGACAAGTATGAGAAACGGTATTTTGGAAACCAAAGAAATGGAAAATATTGATTTTTACAAGTATTACAAAGTATATCATATTGTAGGATCGTTTCGTGACCCAAACGAGTCAATCAGAAGAGCTCTCGTCTGTTTCAGAGGTGGAAACTAAGAAACAGACTTGTAAAACATCTGAATTCACTTTAATTTGCCTTGTATATTGATATAAACCAGTTTACAATCAAACAGCACTTCGGCAGCACTTCGGTACCGGAAACATGAACTATTACAAATAATTTCGCATGGATCCTATTTATACTAATTCTAATTCCGCGTGAACACATCCCAAACGAAATTAGATTCCATGCGGAATCTAATTTTGCACGGAATTACCCTTGAACACTTTCAAACGGAATTAGGACCTTCATGCGAAATTACCTTTACACCCTATTTCTCGAACTACGTGCCCTGATCTAACATTATACGTACAAGACTCGATACAAGACGAAGTCAACAGACGCATGCACCAACAGACTCCCCCTCGAATGTTGACGAGTCTTCAGTGTCGAGTCTTCAATGTCTTCAGTCTTTATCAGTCTTCGGGCTTCCAGAAACTCTATCTGGCTCTTTCCTCACTCTAACTTTCTTTCACAAATTTCCCCCTCAGATGATGCTCTATCAATCTCTGGCATCTTCAGGATCAAATTCCTAGCTTTTGCATCTTCAAATTCTCTTTCTCTAACAGACTCCCCCTCAACTTGTACTGGGATCGTAGTCTGGCTTTCACAGGACCAGGATCGCAACCTGGCTCTATATACTCAATCAGAATCCAGGTTATCCTGCACATCCTTTACCCAAAACATAAGTTTCATAAAATTTAAACTATAACAAAATTTTAATCTTTGATTACCACTTGTAAAAACATCATTCATTTTCAAAACAATTTACTTTCAATAGACTCCTTTTCACTTAAAAACTTTTCTATCACACTCTCCCAAACCTGTTCATCATGTTCGGCACTTAGAATTTTGAAAATCAGCTCTTCAATATCAGTTGTCGAAAATCTTTTTGAATTTTTCAAAATTTTTGCTAAAACACACTGAAAATCTCTTTGGAATTTTGTTTTGAAAGAAATACAGAAACGAAATATTTACAAGCAATTTTTTTTTGTGAGTTTGTGTAAGAGGATCATATCAGATTATGAGACAAATCACCAACACCGTTAAGCTTTAAACATTTTAAGTTCTAAACGATTCACCTAGATTGTCAGTATACTGATCCACTTGAATTTTCACACAAAATTCAACTGTTCCGAGATACGAGATTAATGTTTTAAGCACTTGAACTTATTCGCATGTCCCACCACTTGAATATACTCCCGTATCCAGATCCCAATATTCGGTCTTACAGGTGAGTATACCTAGATGATATCTGTAAGGGGTTAGATGCGAAACCGTGAGAGCTCAGGTCTGAACTTCCGTTCAGCAGAGAGATGACGGCTCGACTTTTGGTGAGTCCCCTTTAGAGGATCTTTTCTTCAACAGCACATGATTAGCATTTTTCAATGTTTCATCATTTATTTATTGTACTGAGGGCTGTGCTATATTTCAAGCAAATTGCAAAGTATTATATGGGGACTAGGTTATTGCTTCCGCAAAATCAGAAGTCCCGGGATAATACCCCAGATATCACTGAGTATAAAGACCTAGTATCTCAGAAAGAGGGACCTTTCAAACAAGATTTCGGGGGTTACCCATATATTCAAGAAATGTTCCCCACGATATAAGTAAGTATGATATTTATGTTTATATTTCGTCACAATCTACTAAATGTGCAAATACCTACTAACACATCCGCAGTGAGATTGTTTATCACATTTATCTTTTCATTTCTTTAGCATGCTGTGATAATCCACTGATGTACTATCATTTCCGCTTTTCACAACAAAACTCATTTTTGTATTTTATCATATTTTTGACTTTTTCATATTTTCTAATGTTTTTGAATTTTTTGAAATTTTCAAAATCTAATGAAAAAAAATTGAAAAATAAACTGTACAAGCAAAGCGACAACTGATCTTCAAGTTTCAATTCGCCATCCACTTGGCATAAACAATCAGAACTTCCCCTTTCAACAAACTATTTTCCCATTAAGATTTCAAAACATTTAAGTTTGTTTTAATCAAAATGGTTTTTCCGGAAAATTAGTTTTGTTTTAACCACTTGTAGGTTAAGGGAAAAACTCATCACATTGTCCATTTTTAACCATTTGAATGAAGATTACATCAAGTTCAATTTAATGACCTTGATGAATCAGTAGTAAGAATAAACCTCTCTACCACATGTAGGACGAAATATCACCGAAGTGAATTTCTCAAGAAATGTGCCGATTCATGCTCCACGCTTACCAACCTGGGAGCTCCGACAAGTCAGGATTTTAGTTAGGAAATACTTTCCCCCAAGCCTGACCAGCCTTGGGAGATTCAGGAACACATCTATCCCACCAACATTTTGATTTGTAAAATTCTTTAGCACCCTTTACTTTCCCATCAACCATCTTACAAAAAATATGTTTAACTTTTCCATTAAACACCTTTTCAGCATCAAATTTCTTTTTATCAACAAAGAATTGATCTGAAATTTCAAATCTGCCTTTTGATTTCAGATTTTCTGCCCTTAATGATGGAAAGTTTTCATCGTTCAACTCTGGAACAGAATTCACAACCTTTTTCTCAACAAATGACTCCTCTGATTTTATGGAATCAGATTCATTGTCAGAACTACTCTCAGATTTAACAACCCATTTTTGCTTGTTTATATCACCTTTTCTTTTGTAAAAACGTTTTGAACTTCCACATTTTTTAGAAATAGAATTTCCAAACATTTTATCTTTTTGCAAAGTTTGTTCTGTCTTATCAACAAATTTCCTTCTCGAATCAAAGTTAGAAGAAACTCCCTGTTCTTTGTAGTTGGACTTGGGACAATTCCAAGCTATATGCCCAAATTCTTGGCATTTGAAACATGTTCTTATGTCAACTCTTTTAGCAAACTTTTTCACATTCTTCTTCACTTCAGCAAGAAACTCCTGGTTTGACTGTTTCCAGAAAGGTTTCTTCTGTTCATCCTCTGAACTTCCACCTGCAACAAATTTTGTTTTTGGTTTAAGATTTTTCTCATTTTTATAATTTTCTGGAGACATGAATCCTAATCCCTTCTTTTTAAAATTACTGTTATGGTTTGGTTTCTTTTGAAAACCATAACCACAACCGTAACCAGTGTATTTGTTAGGTTTTCCATCAAGATTTAAATCTTTTATTTCAGAAATGTTAATTTCTGTTAATTTGAAAACCTGTTTGATCATTTCAGTTTTGACACTTCTTATTGGAAAGTCTTCATCAGAAAATAATTTGTCCGAATTATTCAAGGTATATGCAACCTTAAACATTTCATCATTCAAATTATTCTTTGATAACAAGAATTCTTTATTATTAACCCTCTTGACTGGAGAACTCGGACTCTTTTCTGATGAACTCGAACTCTCAGATTTAAACTCCGACTTTGACTCTTCATCCATATCCAACACCTGATCGACAACTTTCTTTACTAACTCAAACTCATGATCAGTGTCAGACGCTGTGAATGTAACATCAATGTTGTCTGGTAACTCATCAATGGTTTCAGACTTTAACTTTATGTTCACTGCCTTGACGGGTGGTCCGTAGGACAACCCTTAAATGAGCTAAATACGTGCAAATCCCATATTTTATCTGGTTATTTGCGTGAATTAGGTAATCACAAGATATTGATGATGCAGGTGTTAAAGTGTTCAAGATGAGGATTTTAGGAGGCATAAATGAATGCTAGAAGTTGGTGGAGTCAAAGAGTGAAAGAAGTGAACCATTGGTGAAGAAATAAGAAAAAAAATAAAGTTCAGAGCCGTAACCTACGCCATCTGGCCGTAGGTTACGGTACCACCTCTCTCAGATTGTCACCACCGTAAATCAGAAGCTCATAGCCGTAAGATTCATGATTGGCACCGTAGCCTACGGCTGGTGCCGTAGGTTACGGCATCACATGTTGACTTTTGGACATCTTTCACATGCAGCCGATTAGGCAGCTTGTAGGCAACTTGTTTGGGTATTATTATTAATAATGGGCTGCTTGTTGGACTTCACGTGCACATGCGGGCAGTGGACAGTTGGACGGCACATGTAGGATGAATGGATTATTATGTCAACATATACAATTCTCATCATCAACACTTGTGATGATTATTATACCACATCATCATCATCATCATCTCACGTAGAAAAGGAAGTGTCACGTGAATTTTGGATGGCAACATGGAGGGTTTCTAAAAGAAAGTCAAATCACTCATCATTATTATAAGCAGCCATATTGAGGGAGATGTACACGAAGAATTGGAAGGCACGTGTGAACAAAACAAGCATCAGCATTAATTGATATCATCATGAGAAAAGATGTAACTTATTACATTTAATGTTTTTTTTATGGAGTTTGGAGGAGGTCTTTTCACTGGTCGGTCGGTTACACATTATTCTCTTGACACATCACTTAGGAACCTCACCGGGGAACGACTTTTGCACGGGGGTGAACAGCAAGTTTGGAGACTTTTTGGGAAGAAAAACATTATCTTTTCATCTAGTTTTTGTTGCTTTGATTTGGATGAACAATAATATTCTGATGAGGTTTGTTCAAGCCATGAGCGGCTAAATCATACGTGGCCTCCTCCAGACAGATGGTTCAGTTAGGTTTTATTTCTTTCCAGTTTTATTCATGTTTGGAATTACTTTTGGATTGACAAACCTTTATAAGTAATTTGATGTGTTGATTTTGTTTGAACTATTTGCTTGTGTTTGAGTCCTTACTTTACAATTTGTTCGGTTGATGACAAAACCTTGTAGCGGATTGGGTGACATAGAGTAGGTTGATTCACGCTAGTGAATGGGGTTAATTGACTTATAAGAGATCTGATGACAAAGACCCGTTTTCAGTAACCAATCAAACTAATCAACTTTTCCACACTATGTCTATGTGGTGTCAATTATTGAATTAAACTGAGATTTTGTAAACCTAGAACCTGAAGTTTGGAGGAGGTTACCTTTACCACTATTGTTTTCTAAATCACATTAGTTAGATTTTATTTTCTAAAAAAAAAACAAAACAACCAAACCAATCAATTACTTATTTTATTTAGTTAATTTAGATAGAAAACCAATTCTGACCACATACTCCTCGTGGACCGACACCCTACTTACCCTAACTAGTTAAGGTATTTAGGAACTTTTTATAAATATTTTTTGGCCGACCAAACGACATCGATCAAAATGGCGCCGTTGCCGGGGAGTTAGTGCGCTTAGTTTTGGTTTTTAGTTTAGTTTAGATTCTTTCAAAATTAAAAAAAAAAAAAAACCTAAAATATTGTTTTTTTTTTGTTCAGTATTACACGAGGTTGTGTTACTTGTGCAGGCTATCATGGACGTGAATTATGATGATGGCCAGTATTATTATGAGCCGTGTTCGTGTTGTGGTGAATTTGGTCATTGGGCTCAAGATTGCCAAAATAAGTACAGGATGAATCAAAACATCCAGTGCAATAATCAACGAGGGGGTTATTCAAACGACTGCCAGAATCAAATCGGTCGACAAGTGGATCAGTCTGAATTGAATGACATCCGGGTAGCTATCAAGGAGCTAACAAGCATAGTCAAAGAGGTCATGTATTGACAAGAGATCCTAGAGGCTAGGCATCAATTGTTGTTGGAACAAACTGAACAGATAGTTACACATATACGTGGGGTAGTTGCAGTAATCACAGATTCAGGTACGTCATCTAATCATAATCAAGTCGACCCAACACATCAGTTTTCCAGTTCCCAAAACACAGACAGTGCACACATTAATACGGTAAGTTTTCAACCATCATCTGAGCTTTATGTGAATGAACAGATTCCATCACCAAGGGTTGAGAAAGTGGTAGAGCATAGTGTTTATGACGTTGATCAGGATTTGATTTCACAAACTAAATTGGAAACTAAAGATGTGGAAAAATCCTTTAATGTTCCATTTCCTTCGGCGTTAATAGCCCCGGTGTCAACTAAACCAAAAGTGAATTCAACACATGATGAAAAATGGGAAAAATTCGAAAATCGAAATATTAATTTACCCTTTTTGAAAATAATTAAAGAAAATCTTGATAATGTTGAGTGTTTAAAAGAATTAAGTTCCAGAAAACGACGTCACAAAATTCCAAAAGAATTAGATTTAACTAATAATGTGAATGCCGTTTTGTTGGGTACTCTTCCCACGAAACTCCAAGATCTGGGAGCGCCTATTATTTCTATACAAGTTGGTAATTTTAAAATAGACCGGGCTTTATTGGATCTTGGAGCGAGTGTTAGTATTTTACCGGGGAGTTTATTTGATCAGTGTGATTTTGGTTCATTAGAAAAAGCTGACACAACTGTGGTTTTAGCTGATCAAACTCCTACAAGTCCCAGGGGGATTGTGCGGGTTGTGATAATTAAAGTTGGTGATTTTTATTATCCGGTAGATTTTCTTGTTCTTGATTGTGTTAAAAATTATCAACCAACAGTTATTTTGGGAAAACCGTTCTTAGCCACCGCTCATGCTAATATTAATTGTGTTGAAAGAACGGTCAAGTTTAGGTTTGGGTCTCAAAAGATGACAATTAAAATATTTTCCAGTTTGACTAAACCTAAAGCTAATGACAAAAGTGGACCTTCTGAAGAGAAGAGTCAGAAAGAGTGTTTTATGGTTAACGGGTTAGGCGAAAATAAAAGGAAGAGACAGAGAAAAAGAACAAAGAAGAGGAAAAGGAAAGGATCATACCCGTCGGATGAGGAGGAGGCATACATGTTATTCCTTGACAAATATTGGGGAATGGGTGCTGATGATAGTGATGATATGATGAAGAAGGCGTGCAAGCATCCCACTCAACCACCATGAATGCCATGTTAGGTCTGGCTGAAGACGTTAAACTTAGCGCTCTCGGGAGGCAGCCCGAGGATATAGAGTATTGTATTTGTGTTTTGTTTTGTTTTGTTTTATTTTGCTTTGTTTGGTTTTGCTTTGGTGTTGTGTTTGTGTTTTGGCCGGTTATTACGTTTCAACCCTCGCGGATGCAATGATTCAAGTGTGGGGATGTTTGGCAACATCCCCGTTGAGATATCGGCGAATCCAAGAGATGTTTATGAACCGGACCGATTACCGCAGCTGCATCACTACCAACACTGCTGATTTACTAATCAGGTTGTGTCTTGTTCTCATTTTGTGCACCTTTGTATATATTCATGTTTAAGTTTTTGGTTGGGTGGTTGGGTGGTGTTTTGATGTGTTTGTTTGTTTGGTGGGATGTGTTAGTTGGTGGTGTGTTTTTAAAAAAAATAATAAAAAAAATACAAAAAGAAATTTGGGATTTGAGAGTATTAGCGAAAGCTAATGTTCTTGGTTAAAAGCGATCATCCCTTCAAAACTATACATTGGGACAATGTATCCCAAGTGTGGGGATGGGGAAAATTTTTGAGAAATTAAAAAGTTTTGTAAATCCAAGCGAAAAGTGTAACAATTTGAAAACTTGATATTGTACCATTTAACACACCGACACCCGTTCTTAGCTTTTTCTTGGTGAGAATTGAACCACATATGAGAGTTAATTCTTTGCTTGAGTGGCGGTGTGTGTAGTGTGTAAATAGAACTTGCGTGTGAATGCTTGTTAAATCCTAGAGTTGGCATGCTTTTGAAGATGATAGGGGACTTTTAGGTAGCTTCGTCTAGATGTGTGAGAGTGCGGGATTGGTGGGTTGGACCTCATACTTTACATATATGAGCTTGGTATTGTGAGGGGTGGGGGTTTGGTCCATAGAAAGCTATGTTTGAGCCTTAAGCCATTCGATTGAAACCCAAAGCCTACTTCCTATATAAATTATACCCTATTGAGATGACCCGGTTTAGGAATTTAGTTGTGATTATGATGTCTTCGTATATATTGTTGAGTTTTATGTGTTATAAAAAAAAGAAGAATAAAAAAAAAGAAGAAGAATAAAAAAAAAAGAAAAATATGAGAAAAATACAAAAAGAAGTCATTAGTGCAATAGTAGTTAGAAGTTTATGATGTTTTGGTACATAGTCGTTTGCTTTGGAAATAAAACCGGGTCAAATCAAAATTAGCTCTTATATATATGTTCCACCATTTTCCTACCTTTGCACTTAGCCCCATAACAACCCGTAAGTTCCTTTGATTCAAAAGCATGTTAGATATTGGTTAGGAGGAAACTTGATTTTCATACAAGCTTATTGTCGCACACACACACACACACGCATTGAGTGGTTTAGCATTATGTGCTAATATTTCTTGTCACAGAGAGTTTTTGTGAGGGGTGTGTCTTGTGGTATGATTGAAAGTTTGTAAAAGGACGATACATTTTAGCTTGGTTTACATGTTGATCGCTTGTGGTTTTGAAATAGTTTTTGAATCGGTTGCTTGGGACAAGCAACGGGTAAGTGTGGGGATGTGACGGGTGGTCCGTAGGACAACCCTTAAATGAGCTAAATACGTGCAAATCCCATATTTTATCCGGTTATTTGCGTGAATTAGGTAATCACAAGATATTGATGATGCAGGTGTTAAAGTGTTCAAGATGAGGATTTTAGGAGGCATAAATGAATGCTAGAAGTTGGTGGAGTCAAAGAGTGAAAGAAGTGAACCATATTGAGCCTTATGCCTTTCGTTTGTTACACCTTGTTTGACCCGTTTGATTACCAACCATGATTGACAAGTGTATTTAGAAGTGATTTTATGAAAAAGAAAAAAAAAATATATATATATAGAAAAAATAGAAAAAAGAAAAATAGAAAGAAAGAAAAAAAAAGAAAATCAATGTTATGATTGTGTTAAATAAATGGGTCGAAAATCACCCAAGTGTTAGTATCATTGTGAATAAAGTTGTCATGGTTTGGTATATTCGTTTGTGTTCGCCATATAAATATAAAAATCCAAAAATACATCCTTACCTTTACCTTTAACCCAAAACCCAAAAGTCCTTTTGATATGTGTTACGTTATTTGATACAGTAGAGGTGTGATTGCTATACAAGCTTATGACTGCAAGGTAACATATTTGGTTTTGAGTGAATTATATGCTAGCACATTACACGCTATTCTTGATTAAGCCGAGAGGAGTAATTATTGTGAGGGGCGTGTGGCATGTGTGTAGTATCATAAGCATGTTAGTTTTAGTTAGGCAAGTCTTAAGTTGTTTTAAATGCGTATCACTTAATTGTCAGATTGTCAACCTCGATTGTGTCAGTCTATGAGACGGGTATGACTTGGGACCTAAAATTGCTAATTCGGTAAGGGATTTAATGGTGATTTGTTAATATGGTGAGTAATTCCGAATCGGTTTGCTTGAGGACAATCAAAGGTAAGTGTGGGGATGTGATGGAGAGTGTGAAACGTGGTGTCTAAGTGTTGATTTTACGTGGTTTAGCTTGTTTTGCATGATCATATGCTTGGAATTGGTTTATTGTGAGTATTTGTATGCTTGCAGGCAAAACATGTGAATTTGGTGAAGTTACGGGGTTTAAAAAAAAAAGAAAGTGAAACATGACATGCTTACCATTTGAAAATCAAGTTCATAACTGTTAATTGTAATTATTGGTTAAATAGTTTAAGGGTTACAAGTAAATAAGAATTAACACAAGACATTTAAAGTAATTATTATTGTAATTAACATATTAAATGTACTTAATTGTTCGTTGTTAATTCTTGCAGGAAAATATGGTTCGAGATTTAGAGATTAGTGTTAATTGAGATGTGATGACTAATTCAATCCTTTGGATCAATAATTAAATGAGTTTTGAGTTGATTGGACCATCAATTAGAGGGAGCCACATTCACATTTATTAATTATTTTGGGAGGTTTTGTTGGAAATAGTATATCATCACAAAAAGAAACAGCAAGAATATTCATATTTTTGGCAGCACACTCACGAAAGTAGCAGCCATATATTATAATTTTGGGGAGCATATTTCGAGAGATGCACAAGACATTGAAAGGGGGAATCACTAAAAAAAACATCATCATCTATCATCGATTATTGAAGGCAGCCGTATACCTTTTTTTTGGCTCTCCAACATCATAAGTTTCCTACACCTAATCAAATCGATCTTGACGGCAGACGGCAGTAAAAGGGTTTTTCAACCGGGTATCAAGCGAGTGAAGATCATTCAACCGAGATGAGCGGCTAAATTTCTCGTGGACACTTCGGGTGAATGATTCTTGTGAGACACTTTTAATTCTAGTTTCTGTTTTTATTGAGATTTGGATTTGTAGTTGGGTGACAGCCGACTATTTTCGTGATTATATAATTTGTGTGACAGACAAATCCTGAGTGACAGTCAGAGTTATAATTATGTGTTGAATCCAATTATGCTTTTGTTGATTGAATGATTTCTACGTATGTTTGTTTTAATATTTATCTGATCAATTAATATTAAGATTTTGAACTGCATAGGTAATTGGTAGATCTGACAGATTTACTATTCAATCAATAGCATCCAATAAAATCAGAACTAAGTTATTAGTAATTACAGAATCTGAATCCCGGAGTGATCACCTTTTCTCATCATTGTTTATTACAACTCAATCTTCTTCTTAATTGCAACTTATTTCATGTGTTTTTAATTCTATATCAGTTTTATAATCATCAGTTAGTTTAGTAAAATTTACAAACAAAACGTGTAACACTAACCACATGCTCCTCGTGGATTCGACACCCGACTTACCCTGTCTATAGGTAAAGTTAGGTTATTTTATTTTTGAGTGGCCCACGACAACCGCATCAAAATGGCTTGTGGTTTGTAAAAGGACGATACATTTTAGCTTGGTTTACATGTTGATCGCTTGTGGTTTTGAAATAGTTTTTGAATCGGTTGCTTGGGACAAGCAACGGGTAAGTGTGGGGATGTGACGGGTGGTCCGTAGGACAACCCTTAAATGAGCTAAATACGTGCAAATCCCATATTTTATCCGGTTATTTGCGTGAATTAGGTAATCACAAGATATTGATGATGCAGGTGTTAAAGTGTTCAAGATGAGGATTTTAGGAGGCATAAATGAATGCTAGAAGTTGGTGGAGTCAAAGAGTGAAAGAAGTGAACCATTGGTGAAGAAATAAGAAAAAAAATAAAGTTCAGAGCCGTAACCTACGCCATCTGGCCGTAGGTTACGGTACCACCTCTCTCAGATTGTCACCACCGTAAATCAGAAGCTCATAGCCGTAAGATTCATGATTGGCACCGTAGCCTACGGCTGGTGCCGTAGGTTACGGCATCACATGTTGACTTTTGGACATCTTTCACATGCAGCCGATTAGGCAGCTTGTAGGCAACTTGTTTGGGTATTATTATTAATAATGGGCTGCTTGTTGGACTTCACGTGCACATGCGGGCAGTGGACAGTTGGACGGCACATGTAGGATGAATGGATTATTATGTCAACATATACAATTCTCATCATCAACACTTGTGATGATTATTATACCACATCATCATCATCATCATCTCACGTAGAAAAGGAAGTGTCACGTGAATTTTGGATGGCAACATGGAGGGTTTCTAAAAGAAAGTCAAATCACTCATCATTATTATAAGCAGCCATATTGAGGGAGATGTACACGAAGAATTGGAAGGCACATGTGAACAAAACAAGCATCAGCATTAATTGATATCATCATGAGAAAAGATGTAACTTATTACATTTAATGTTTTTTTTTATGGAGTTTGGAGGAGGTCTTTTCACTGGTCGGTCGGTTACACATTATTCTCTTGACACATCACTTAGGAACCTCACCGGGGAACGACTTTTGCACGGAGGTGAACAGCAAGTTTGGAGACTTTTTGGGAAGAAAAACATTATCTTTTCATCTAGTTTTTGTTGCTTTGATTTGGATGAACAATAATATTCTGATGAGGTTTGTTCAAGCCATGAGCGGCTAAATCATACGTGGCCTCCTCCAGACAGATGGTTCAGTTAGGTTTTATTTCTTTCCAGTTTTATTCATGTTTGGAATTACTTTTGGATTGACAAACCTTTATAAGTAATTTGATGTGTTGATTTTGTTTGAACTATTTGCTTGTGTTTGAGTCCTTACTTTACAATTTGTTCGGTTGATGACAAAACCTTGTAGCGGATTGGGTGACATAGAGTAGGTTGATTCACGCTAGTGAATGGGGTTAATTGACTTATAAGAGATCTGATGACAAAGACCCGTTTTCAGTAACCAATCAAACTAATCAACTTTTCCACACTATGTCTATGTGGTGTCAATTATTGAATTAAACTGAGATTTTGTAAACCTAGAACCTGAAGTTTGGAGGAGGTTACCTTTACCACTATTGTTTTCTAAATCACATTAGTTAGATTTTATTTTCTAAAAAAAAACAAAACAACCAAACCAATCAATTACTTATTTTATTTAGTTAATTTAGATAGAAAACCAATTCTGACCACATACTCCTCGTGGACCGACACCCTACTTACCCTAACTAGTTAAGGTATTTAGGAACTTTTTATAAATATTTTTTGGCCGACCAAACGACATCGATCATGCCTTTTTTAGACGCTCCTCATTAGGATTCCTGGGGGAATAACTCTCATAGATTGGAGGCGGACACTTATTATACTTGACACTGTGTTTCTTACCAGTATCAGTATCTTCAGTCTTTTTCTCCTTGAATGCCTCGAGACCTGCAACAGTAGGATACACACGATCAATCAGATAATCACATGTTGTGTAACTCAACAGTAATCGTTTAATCCTTTCACTCTCAATCTTTTCAAGTTCCACTTCTTTCTTCAACTGTGCAGAATCTTCAATGTACTCATTAATGACATTCTGCTTCGACATTAATGTAGAGTTCATCTTTGTCATTGCAGTTTCAATTCCTGAATTTGTCTTTTTCAAACCATTTACTGTGTTGTTCAGGACATCATACGATTCCTTCACATATTTCACATCAGACAGTAAATCTTCTTTAATTTTCTCTAATTCAGCAATCTTCTTATCTTTCTCATCACAATTTTTGCAAGATTCTGAACATTTCTCACAAGGTTTAGTAACCTCAACTATCTTTTCAACCTCGACAATCTTTTCGACTTCAACAATTTTCTTAACTTCAACAATTTTTTTTACTTCAACGATTTTCTCTACTTCGACTATTTTTTCAACCTCAATAATTTTCTCCACCACTTTCTCGACTTCAACGATTTTTTCTACTACTTTCTCAGTCACTGCTTCAACTTTTGCTTCTCCAGCTTCTGTCTTTTCCTTTTCATCAGCCAGCAGTTTTGCTGCTTCCAGTTCTTTCTTCAATCCGGCAATCTTTTTCTGATTCAGCATCTCCATTTTATCTGTAAAAAACAAATTAAAACTATCAGGATCTATACCTTTTCTAGATTTGTTAAGGTAATCTTCCTCGTCATCGGTATTAATATCACTTCCTAGATCTGGAAAAATTGAGATTCTTTTCTGACTAGTTTCATCTTCACCCAGAATTTTAGCAACAAGAGCTGAACCAGGTATATATTTGTCCCAACTAAATCCCTCTGCAACTTTTTCATCATCTTGATGAATAAGTAGAGCTTTCTTCTCTCCTTCTTCAATAGCACGAGCATGTGCAGCTTGCGGTTGTTGAGCAATATGATGAAAAATTGATTTCTGATAATAATTGTTCTTTCCTTGATTCTCAGTTGCTTCTTGATTTTTACACTCTCGTTTAAAATGTCCTTTTCCTTTACAACGGAAACAGGTAACTTTTGATTTGTTAAATCCTAATGGAGAAGTAGCCAAACCCCGAAACTCATCTCTACCAGTGATTTGTTGAAATTTTTCAGCTCTTCTAACAGCACTGGCCATGCACCATTTGACATCCATCAACTCAAGTTCCTCTGCATCAATTTGGTCATAATCTTCTTTTGTAAGCATCGGATTTCCAATTTTACCAGCAACCAAACTTTCGTATGATTCCAACATAGCAACGAGTGAGGCCATGGTTGCTTAGCAATTTCTAGAGACAAGTTGTGACCATTTTGAATGTTTAAAGTAACATTGCATTGAAGATTTGTAGAATTTTGTTGTTGAGGACTTGATGTTGTACTGTTTGGATCAAAACTTGAAAATGATGAAGAATATCCACCACTTTGAGTTGTAGTGCTAATATTCGGACTAGAGGATCCATCAGCACTAAAACCAGTTTGGATCTTTGGACTGGGAGTAGTAACTTCAAACTTGTTTCCCCGATAATACAAACTGTCACACCCCGACCACGTAGAACATACAAAACGTGGCGGAAACGTCGGGGAGTGTTGTAACAGAATCAATTGTTTCAAATCCATGGCAAATGAAGTTTCGTTTTATAAATCAAACATGAAAGTTTACATTGTCTGAACAAGAATCAAAGTGTACATAACATGAATTAACTAGTTCTTGTCTCGTTTTAAGTCACAGGTCCGCCTAAGTATGTCTTGATAAGTCCTATGCATCATCTCCTGAAAACACATGTGAAAATAGGTACGTCAGCATAAAAATGCCTGTGAGATACATTGGTTTTGTGAAAACGGAATTCATGACTTGAGTTTGAGAAAATGTTTAGTCATGAACCTCGTATTTTGCTTTGTCTTGTAAATCATTTGAAAAACGGTAAGATCAAATGATATGTATAAATAAGAGAACACTGTATGGTTAAATGGATAACCATGTAAAATGAGTTTGTAAAACAATGTCTCATGAAAAGTGTGTTATTTGTATAAAATGTCATATGTCTCAAATTGAAATGATTCAAATAACGCTACGATATGTAATACCATACAAACACTTATATATAGGAAGTACCAGCGGCGTATCCACCATGCTTGTATCATATTACACACGCCTCGTTACTTAATCACTTACTCAAACCAAACCATCGAGATGAAGTGTTTAACAATGGTAGAAATGTTCATTTATAGTCAAATGTCTATTGTCAAATGTAATCCATGTCAACGGATACAACTGGTTTACATGGTTCAATGGTTACAGACGGTTCATGAAATCAAAGGGGTAAGACGGTTCACATAGTCAAATGGTTACAACGGTTCAAAATGTAGTGTAATGTGTTCATATGCTGGATGAGCATATGCAACAGAAATGCAATGTGAAACAATGTACTACGTATGCACACAATGGGCGTACGTAGCATGAAATGTGATGTAAAGCAATGTACTAAGTATGCACACAATGGGCATACATAGCATGAAATGTAATGTAAAGTGTTGTGCTAAGTATGCACACGATGGACATACATAGCCTAAACACAATGAAATCATGTACTATATATGTACTATCGAACATAGCAAGTATATGATGTGAAAACAGGAAAGCATGAAAGTAACAGATAGGCACATGTGTTTCACCCCAAAACAGTTTGGAAAACGGTAAAAGAGGGGTTCAATGTACTCACATTGACTCCTCGAAAACATGTAAAAGATGGGGTTCAATGTACTCACCTGAGATTGCTTTGAATTCCTTGTATAATAACCAGATAATGCTAGAGGTCACGGGATATCAAACGGCACCTAATAGGTAGCTATATTAATATACCGGACCAAAATCGGAGGGTCGGATAGTATGCGGGTTCGTAAACCAAACGAGTATGGAGACTCGTGTAATATGGTTTAACAAAGCCTACATACTAAAATGAAACCAAACCTAAGTGCTTACGCCCCATCATGACCCGTTTAGGTAGCTTAGGCTACCCTAACGCGTCGTTCGCGTAGAACGTGTCTGGAACGCCTAACATCGTGACCACAAGGTATAACCTCGGAAGGTTATAGCTATGGTCACCTAATGTGTTTGGTCGGATCCTAAAGATCGACCAAATGGGTCAGGTTCGAAAGTATAAGCGATGGTTTAGATCGCTTACCTTACGACCCTATTTAAGCACTAAACTAAAAGTGACGAGCTAAGCATGTTAGAACATGCTTAACTAAGTTTAGAAAACAGGTTTGGCATCAAAACAAACGGCTTTGATGCTCACGAGTAGTTTGGTTACAAAATACGCAAGAATGCGCATTTTGGCCGAAACTACGACTCGTCACTGAGCCTAGATAACGTGGAAATCAGTAGGTATGGTCACTACGGACCATAACCATCGTGATCACGCTCACGTTATGAAGTTCCATGAACTTCGCATCGACCATAAGCTGGTCAATGCAGAAAGTCAACAAAACGTTGACTTTCGGACTCGAAAAGCGAATAAACGAACGAAAGAAGACTTACGGAGGGTCCCCGAGTGCTAATCTAGATCAAATAGCTCAGGTATGAAGCAAAGGCATCAACTTAGAGCATTTTGATCAAATTGTTGTGATTTTTACACTAAAGGGGGGTGGTATTTATAGGAAAAGTGGAACCGTTAGGATCGTTTATCGAATATCGTGCCGCGATCTCGAGCGTACACTTGTCAAATTCTTGTGGTAAGTCAGAAATTGCCCCTTGGCTCTTGATTAGGTGAAAGGGCATTGCCTCTTGATCGAACGAAAGGCCAACTGCATTAAATAGATACATTGAATCTGTCTGACAGTCTCACGCGCCCCGCGTAAGGATTTGGTAAATCCTTACGCGCCCCGCCTAAGGTTCCCAGATCAGAATTTACAATTTTGGTCCCTGCACTTCAGAAACACGTATTTTGGCCCATTTTTGGCACGTTTAAGCCCCGTTAACCTCATTTCAAGGCTCTAAGATGAAGTTAAAGTGTAGGGGACATGAAATATGCTCAAAAATATGTCGGATGTTGGTTCGTTTGGTCGTACGAACGCGACGTTCGGTTAATTACGACGGAATGCGCATAAGCGCAAAAGACGATCCAAATTGCGCGACGAACGGATTTTTCTCATGCCATACACTTGGGCATAATATAAGGATGCTTACATAAATTTTTGGATGTCCGGATGTATTCAGAACGTAAGTTATGCGCGAAAGTGCAAACTTGTGCACTTTTTGACACTTTTAGTCCCTGAATGACCTAAAAGTTTATTTTAGCATACCAAACCCCTCAAAGCCTATTTCTAAGCTATGTAAAGGATATTTATGGTATGTTTAACTTATGGACATGTTCCGGAATGTTTGTTACAGTTCAAATTGGCATACTTTCGCAGTTTGTCAAGTTTAGTCCCTGTAAGCGAATTAACTTGTTTTTGCTATACCCAAGCCTTCAAAACTTATTTCTAAGTTATGTAAAGGTTATTTAAGGTATGTTGAGTATATGTTGATGTTCCGGAGTATTTGTCGCATTAAACTGAGTACGTTTACGCACCCGTTTGCGTATAATGCTCTAGAAAGCAATGTAGAGTTTGAAATTGAACAATAATTGATATGTGCAAAACATACACATATTTATACAAGATCCCAAGTATGAAATACAAAATTTCATCGGCTTGGTATTTGTTTGATGGTCGTGGTGACACAGGTGTCACAGTCTCCCCTACTTTAGGAAATTTCGTCCCGAAATTTATTCGTAGGAGTCTATTTGTGAATTTGCCAAATAACCACCAATGATATGTGAGGCAATATCTTGTCATTTCCTTAACGGTCATTCTTCCGAAACGAAAATGAACAGACGGGTCATTTTCAATGGTTGCTTCATCAGAATTGGAAATGAAGGATTACACAACGGATATTCATTTCCTCAACGGATAATCTTCAGAAACGAAAATGAACAAACGGGGTCATCTTCAATGGTTGCTTCCTCAGAGTTGGAAATGAAGTATTACACAACGGATATTCATTTCCTCAACGGATAATCTTCAGAAACGAAAATGAACTAACGGAGTCATCTTCAACGGTTGCTTCCTCAGAGTTGGAAATGAAGGATTACACAACGGATATTCATTTCCTCAACGGATAATCTTCAGAAACGAAAATGAACAAACGGGGTCATCTTCAACGGTTGCTTCCTCAGAGTTGGAAATGAAGTATTACACAACGGATATTCATTTCCTCAACGGATAATCTTCAGAAACGAAAATGAACTAACGGAGTCATCTTCAACGGTTGCTTCCTCAGAGTTGGAAATGAAGGATTACACAACGGATATTCATTTCCTCAACGGATAAATCTTCAGAACGAAAATGAACAAACGGAGTCATTTTCCTCGACGGGTATTCTTCAGATTTGGAAATGAAGGATAAACGGATATTCATTTCCTCAACGGATATTCTTCAGAAGTGAAAAATGAATAGCTAGTTCATTTTTCCTCAACGGATGCTTCATCAGAATTGGAAATGAATAGGGTTAACTCTAGACACATGACAGAACTTGCTGTGATTTCTGTGCACTAAATTCCATAATTATGTATGCATCCATAATTACGTAATCCCTTGCACAGTCCGCACAGTTTGTTTTGTAATGTTTTGGGGAAGGATATCAAACTTGTGACGAGGGTGACTAGACTTCCATCGGTTCCTTTTAATTAGATCGACAGGGGATCCTCTTGGTTAGGCCACCAAGGAGTCCTTTCAGCTATATCATCACATGATATCCCTAACCAGATTTTTGGATGAATCTGTTTAGCTAGACCACTCAAGGGGTCTAATTATGAAGTAGTACTTTATAATCCGAGGGACTTAACTATAACATAGAAGTCCATTGAGGATTTTAAGTAATACCTTTGGGCATCCTACTATGAATCTCTTGTACACGGATATGTAAGATTCTACGAAGATTTGGATAACATAATTTGGATCACACAACAATACATAAGGAAACACATAAGCACATAGTCACATAATTGTTTAATTTGATCTTAATTTGTTATTAACTTGTTATCGATTGAATACGGATATGGAAACCTGTCGACGGATCTCAATGTTCACTGGAATCTATCTGAGAAGATAGAAAGATCTCCCAAAATTCGATTTTTGATTACAAGGAATCACCACATTCGAATGAAGGTATACAACAATTAAAGACTTACGGGAAATTCCTAGGTACCCTATTAAGGATTTATAGTGTACCTTGGGTATTCGTCTTGTGTTGTAACCTGCGCCTTGTACTTCGTTTCCTTAGAATAAACGGGTACTTAGGAATTCCGTGGAAGACGCAAGCGATTATAGAATGGGAGAATTTTGGGGGTAGTTTGTTCTTCAAGGAATACGGTTCCTTGATTGTCGGTATTGCAAGGGATATGTCGTTTATACATGCAACCATAGAAATACATTGCAATGTAAATGAAAGATTTATTTATAAACAACGATATCAACTGTTCCTTGGATCTTGACAACAAAAGAAACTTAATACATAAGACATGATTATTTCTAAACGATGTTGTCTTCTAGTCAGTCGGGTGATCATCCTTGTGCTGGATTTGCATTAGCAAGCTTTGGGCAATTTCTTCGGAAATGACCCATTTCGCCACAGTTGAAACAAGAACCTGGTAGGAAACGACCTTGAGCGGGATTGTTGCCAGCTTGGTTTGGTGCAGCTACAGCTGGGCAGATTCTTGTTGTATGGCCTATGAGTCCACAAGTTTGGCATTTGCGGCACTGTACATTGGCGTGATGATGGAGGCTACATTGGTTGCACAAGGGTGCAGTTCCATTGTATGGTTTTCTAGCAGGGGGTTGAGCTGGTTGGTTGGGGATGGCTTGACCATTGTGAGCGACCACGGCGAAGTTCTGAGAAGCCTTTCGCTTCCTTGACTTCTTAGGAGATTCAGTCTGTTCATCCATGGTCTTTGATTCCTCGATTGGGTTCGATTCCCCGGCCGATTTCTTGTCACCTTTTCGAAAAAGTTTATGCTTTCTGATCTGCGATTCAGTCAAGGTTGCAGATAGCTCAATGGCCTGACGGAGTGTGGTAGGGTTGCTACCAGTGACAATGTCTTGTACCGAGTCAGGCAGGCCGTCGATGTACCTTTCGATAGCCTTGTCGAGTGGGGCGACCATAGTCGGGCAAAGTAGACTCAACTCCTCAAACCTATCAGTATATGCCCTGTGTTCGCCAATATCTTGTTTCAAATCATCAAACTCCTTCTCCAACGCTCATTGTTCATGACGAGGACAAAACTCTCTCATCATAAGTGCTCTCAGTTCAGCCCATGTTTGTGCTAGAGCAACATCTGCACCACGGTCTCTCATTACCCCGTTCCACCATGTAAGAGCCCTCTTCTGAAACACACTCGAAGAAAACTCGACCTTGCGATTTTCCGGACACTGCACGTGGCGAAAGGTATTCTCGATGCTCTCGAACCATTGGAGAAGCCCAGTTGCTCCCTCAGAACCACTAAGCTTGAGTGGTTTAGCCGAGTTAAAGTTCTTGAAATTGCATGTACCATTGTTGTTGTTATTGGCTTGGTTCCATTGAGCAAAGAGATTTGGGAATTGAGCAGCCATCTGCTGCGCAATAATTTCTGCCAGCTCGGCAGTTGCTATCTGGTGTTCGCGTCGAGGAGGCATTCTAAAAGAGGAACACATGAAAGGAAACAAATAAAATGGTATTAGGTAAGAATAGGATGTTACAATCACTGACCATAATCACGGTTGATGGTCACTTGTTTGAATCATGAAGCAAACAAACAACACCAGGGCTGAATCAAAGCAAATAGATCCTCATAGTGTATCGCGAAGACATGCTCGCCTATAAGTGGACACTCACCCCAAGAGTTCCCAGGTAAGAGTGACTGGTCCGATTATGCGGATTTGTACGAACACTCTAACCTTAGACAGAAAACCCAGGGTACAGGCATTCACCCTTCCAGTTCGCACGTGTTCACACTATTTAGGACCCAAAACTTTGACGGGAGTTTTGAAAATTCAAAGGGGTTCAAAACCTTATAACAAAGGGTTCAAAACCTTACAATAGAGGGTTCAAAACCTAGTAATCAATCATCCTAGAACAGATGATTAGCTTTCAAGGCGGTTTTGAAATTTATGTTCTTGTTGTGGTCGTCGCCTAAGGGTAGGTGACGGTATTGTTTTGTGACTAAACGCAAGTAAACTCGCGTTAGGTTCCTAGGAAGGTTATAGACTAGGTCAAATCATTACTAATAACCTAATTCCCTATAACCATTGGCTCTGATACCATCTTTTATGTCACACCCCGACCACGTAGAACATACAAAACGTGGCGGAAACGTCGGGGAGTGTTGTAACAGAATCAATTGTTTCAAATCCATGGCAAATGAAGTTTCGTTTTATAAATCAAACATGAAAGTTTACATTGTCTGAACAAGAATCAAAGTGTACATAACATGAATTAACTAGTTCTTGTCTCGTTTTAAGTCACAGGTCCGCCTAAGTATGTCTTGATAAGTCCTATGCATCATCTCCTGAAAACACATGTGAAAATAGGTACGTCAGCATAAAAATGCCTGTGAGATACATTGGTTTTGTGAAAACGGAATTCATGACTTGAGTTTGAGAAAATGTTTAGTCATGAACCTCGTATTTTGCTTTGTCTTGTAAATCATTTGAAAAACGGTAAGATCAAATGATATGTATAAATAAGAGAACACTGTATGGTTAAATGGATAACCATGTATAATGAGTTTGTAAAACAATGTCTCATGAAAAGTGTGTTATTTGTATAAAATGTCATATGTCTCAAATTGAAATGATTCAAATAACGCTACGATATGTAATACCATACAAACACTTATATATAGGAAGTACCAGCGGCGTATCCACCATGCTTGTATCATATTACACACGCCTCGTTACTTAATCACTTACTCAAACCAAACCATCGAGATGAAGTGTTTAACAATGGTAGAAATGTTCATTTATAGTCAAATGTCTATTGTCAAATGTAATCCATGTCAACGGATACAACTGGTTTACATGGTTCAATGGTTACAGACGGTTCATGAAATCAAAGGGGTAAGACGGTTCACATAGTCAAATGGTTACAACGGTTCAAAATGTAGTGTAATGTGTTCATATGCTGGATGAGCATATGCAACAGAAATGCAATGTGAAACAATGTACTACGTATGCACACAATGGGCGTACGTAGCATGAAATGTGATGTAAAGCAATGTACTAAGTATGCACACAATGGGCATACATAGCATGAAATGTAATGTAAAGTGTTGTGCTAAGTATGCACACGATGGACATACATAGCCTAAACACAATGAAATCATGTACTATATATGTACTATCGAACATAGCAAGTATATGATGTGAAAACAGGAAAGCATGAAAGTAACAGATAGGCACATGTGTTTCACCCCAAAACAGTTTGGAAAACAGTAAAAGAGGGGTTCAATGTACTCACATTGACTCCTCGAAAACATGTAAAAGATGGGGTTCAATGTACTCACCTGAGATTGCTTTGAATTCCTTGTATAATAACCAGATAATGCTAGAGGTCACGGGATATCAAACGGCACCTAATAGGTAGCTATATTAATATACCGGACCAAAATCGGAGGGTCGGATAGTATGCGGGTTCGTAAACCAAACGAGTATGGAGACTCGTGTAATATGGTTTAACAAAGCCTACATACTAAAATGAAACCTAACCTAAGTGCTTACGTCCCATCATGACCCGTTTAGGTAGCTTAGGCTACCCTAACGCGTCGTTCGCGTAGAACGTGTCTGGAACGCCTAACATCGTGACCACAAGGTATAACCTCGGAAGGTTATAGCTATGGTCACCTAATGTGTTTGGTCGGATCCTAAAGATCGACCAAATGGGTCGGGTTCGAAAGTATAAGCGATGGTTTAGATCGCTTACCTTACGACCCTATTTAAGCACTAAACTAAAAGTGACGAGCTAAGCATGTTAGAACATGCTTAACTAAGTTTAGAAAACAGGTTTGGCATCAAAACAAACGGCTTTGATGCTCACGAGTAGTTTGGTTACAAAATACGCAAGAATGCGCATTTTGGCCGAAACTACGACTCGTCACTGAGCCTAGATAACGTGGAAATCAGTAGGTATGGTCACTACGGACCATAACCATCGTGATCACGCTCACGTTATGAAGTTCCATGAACTTCGCATCGACCATAAGCTGGTCAATGCAGAAAGTCAACAAAACGTTGACTTTCGGACTCGAAAAGCGAATAAACGAACGAAAGAAGACTTACGGAGGGTCCCCGAGTGCTAATCTAGATCAAATAGCTCAGGTATGAAGCAAAGGCATCAACTTAGAGCATTTTGATCAAATTGTTGTGATTTTTACACTAAAGGGGGGTGGTATTTATAGGAAAAGTGGAACCGTTAGGATCGTTTATCGAATATCGTGCCGCGATCTCGAGCGTACACTTGTCAAATTCTTGTGGTAAGTCAGAAATTGCCCCTTGGCTCTTGATTAGGTGAAAGGGCATTGCCTCTTGATCGAACGAAAGGCCAACTGCATTAAATAGATACATTGAATCTGTCTGACAGTCTCACGCGCCCCGCGTAAGGATTTGGTAAATCCTTACGCGCCCCGCCTAAGGTTCCCAGATCAGAATTTACAATTTTGGTCCCTGCACTTCAGAAACACGTATTTTGGCCCATTTTTGGCACGTTTAAGCCCCGTTAACCTCATTTCAAGGCTCTAAGATGAAGTTAAAGTGTAGGGGACATGAAATATGCTCAAAAATATGTCGGATGTTGGTTCGTTTGGTCGTACGAACGCGACGTTCGGTTAATTACGACGGAATGCGCATAAGCGCAAAAGACGATCCAAATTGCGCGACGAACGGATTTTTCTCATGCCATACACTTGGGCATAATATAAGGATGCTTACATAAATTTTTGGATGTCCGGATGTATTCAGAACGTAAGTTATGCGCGAAAGTGCAAACTTGTGCACTTTTTGACACTTTTAGTCCCTGAATGACCTAAAAGTTTATTTTAGCATACCAAACCCCTCAAAGCCTATTTCTAAGCTATGTAAAGGATATTTATGGTATGTTTAACTTATGGACATGTTCCGGAATGTTTGTTACAGTTCAAATTGGCATACTTTCGCAGTTTGTCAAGTTTAGTCCCTGTAAGCGAATTAACTTGTTTTTGCTATACCCAAGCCTTCAAAACTTATTTCTAAGTTATGTAAAGGTTATTTAAGGTATGTTGAGTATATGTTGATGTTCCGGAGTATTTGTCGCATTAAACTGAGTACGTTTACGCACCAGTTTGCGTATAATGCTCTAGAAAGCAATGTAGAGTTTGAAATTGAACAATAATTGATATGTGCAAAACATACACATATTTATACAAGATCCCAAGTATGAAATACAAAATTTCATCGGCTTGGTATTTGTTTGATGGTCGCGGTGACACAGGTGTCACACAAACTGACATCTTGTTGAGCATTTGGATTCTTCATAATTCCTGTTTTCTGGATATCCAACTCGTGCTCTTCAATCTTCTGAATAAACTGTGCCAGATTCATATTTTCAGATTTTCTCGTGTGTTTTAAGATCAACAAATACGTTCCCCACTTGTTCTGTGGTAACGCATCAGCAAGTTTATCCACCCACTCATCATCATCTTTCGTTATCTCCAATCTTCCCATTTCTAAAACAAGATGACAATATATGTCGATGGTTCTTTTTGTTGATTCACCTTCGAATGCTGTAAACGTATCAAATGATTTCTTCAACAATGCCTTCTTGTTTTTGATCATGTCAGCACTTCCTTTGAACTTTTGAATCAATGCATTCCAAATTGATTTTGCAGTACCCGAATATTGAAGTAATACAAAGATATCTTCTTTAACTGCTTGCTGGAGGATGCTGATCATTATCTTTTCACTTGTGTATTTCAACTTATCACCATCTGAAAAATCACTAAATGCTTTTTCAAGCCCACATTCGTTTTTCGGTTTTTCGTAATTTTTTCTAGAGCACACCATGCATCAAACTTGTATGTTTGCACCCAGTTCTCAAACCGACTCTGCCACCCTTTAAAATCTTCAATATACATCAGCTTCGGAGGTTTTTGGTAAGTTCCCGTCTCGTTCTCACTGTACAAAGCTTCAGCAGCTGTAACTGGAGCAATGTAACGCCCCAAAAACCCAAATGTTAAATTACAAGAATAAGTTATTTTACATGGTGCGATGTCGAGGTAACTAAGTTAGTAAACTTGGTTATATATACAAGTTAATGCTAGTAATGAAGTTTTGTGACTAAACAATAACAATTTAAAACTACAAGGGTTAAAAAGGGGATAAATGGAAAATGTTTTGATTAAACAATAAAAGAAAGTGGAAATTGAAAAAAAGAAACACACACATAGTGTGTGTGTGTCTCTGGGCGATCGAACAAAGGCAGAGGGAAAGGGTGAAACCCTAGTTTCACCAATTTCATCAAATTGGGTAGGAATCTCAGTGAAAATCAGATGCATGAACCTGAAATATTGATCATTTGAGTGTCTCTAACGTCAAGTAAGTCAAATTTGGTGTTTTAATGATGTTTGATTTAGTGGGTTTTTGTGTAATCCATGAATTGATGCAAAAATTGAGCATGAATAAGTGTTATAATCCTCGTATGGAGTATGTGTTATGCATGATATTGATCAATTAGGTGTTTAAAGGTGAAACCCATCATAGATAGTGAAAATGGCGACATGGGTATGTCACCCATGTCTAATCTTTGTTAAATTCCTGATATTATGTTGTAAATGATGAGTTCTTGCTAGTTAGCTCGAATATGGTATGAAGTTAGTTTGATGCTTTGTTGAGTTGGTAATTGAAGCTAAAGAATTAGGAAGAAAAGAATGAAAAATACTTGTACATTATGCTTAGATATTAGTACGCACGCCAAGTGTTTGATGAAATAGCTAGGTGAAGTTAGAAGGTGAAATTGTATGCAAGAATTTGGTAAATTGGTTTTGAATGTGACAATGTTGTAATTGATAGTTAAGTTAGCGTGAGATATGTGTTTTGGATGGAAAACATGTGGGTAGTTGGTTTATGACATGATTCGGTAAAAGTATGTTTTAGGAACTAGTACCCTATGTTTGAATGGTAGTGCACACCCTGAGTCGGATTAGTGACATAATGGTAATTTAGAAATGAGTATGTACTAAGTGTATAGGTTGAAGACAACTAGTAAAGCTTTATGTTACGATTACATTAAATTGGCTAACTTGGCATGTAGTTGTCAAATGTAGGATCATGAAAGTGTTACTATGTGTAAATTGATTTTTGTGAATATCGAGTATGAAATCAAGTGATCATGTAGTTGTATGTACTACATGACATGATTATGAAATGTGTATGGCGTTACTAAAATAGTTTATCATATCAAGATAAATGTGTGTGTTCATAAGTGGGGAATAAGTAAGTATGGTCGTTGACTTTCTGAAAAGTCAATGAATATGCGAGTGGCATGATTAGACTTATGAATATGTCTATGAGAATTTAAAGAATCATGATTAAGTGTTAGGACGATTAAGTGTACGTACGTATGATAATAAATTGACTAAATGAATGTTGAACAATGTGGATTGTCGGTTCATGTCATATGCATGATAAGTTTGACTAATGAAAGTCTATGTAGCTAAGAGTTAGAAATGGATGTGATATGAATGAACATGCATACTAACTTTGATGTGGACATAATGACTTGAAAGGATAGGAACCCCAATTGACATGGACTCAAGTGTGGAAAGCTAACGGATCATGAGGAAAGGGGAAGCTTTGCACAAACTTGGACGCACGAAGTAAGTGAATCCCAAACTTACCCTTTTGACTTAATATGTTTTGTTGTTTGGTAATTTATTTAGAGTTATGTAAGAAAGTATGAATTAAAGGTAGTGATAAGGTAAGTTTAATGGAAAATAATCGAATGTGGTTAGGTAAGTTGGGAAGTGCATGATAAAGATCGAACGGGTCGAACATGTATGCATGAATCATGTAATGGTAATGTAATTTATAAATTTTAAGGACCTCAAGGTATGAATTTTTAGTTAATTAGGTAGGGAAATGTTTTATGAACAATTAGAAACAAGTTTCAAGTGAAACGGATGCAAAACGAGCAAGTTATGGGAATTTTAGTGTAAAAATGAGGGGCTGATCTGGGCTTCACCGTAGCTTACGGTGCCCACCGTAAGCTACGGTGGGAGCTGGGACTATATTTCTGCCGTAAGGCAGTTTAAAGCTGCCGTAAGGATTTTGGGGGCCACCGTAAGCTACGGTAGCCACCGTAGCTTACGGTGGAGGTCTGATGCAAATGTAAAGTTCATGAAATTCTTTGTTTTTCCTTCGATTTCGGACCCCGTGAACCCATTCCAAGCCTCGTTAAGTCTTTATAATGTTCCTCAACCCTACTAAATGGCTTGGTGAGTTACGGGTGAGCACGAAACTCATTGTTAAGATCCGAAACATAAAAGAAAGGCATTTAAAAAGCGTTTAGGATGTGTGAGTAAGATCGGGATGTGGGAGTGAGTATGCGGGGTAATGAACTAAGTATGTGGGTATGCATGTATAGATTTAACTTCCTTCCAATATGCTTAAACTACTAATTAATCATGAATAGGAGTGAGTATGCATATAAGTTGTTTGTGCATGTTTAATTACACGAAGGGTTGTAATGAAGATACGACTGTAACTCGTGGGAATTAGGTAGGTGGTATGTACGAGTTAGTATGTAGGTATGAACGTATTTATGTATTTATGTATGTATATGTACGTGTGAGTGAGGGTATGCACGTGTGTGGTTATGAATCGTTTTGTGTATGCATGTAAGTATGTATGAATAACTGTATGCTAGTAGGTATGTACGTATACTCGTATGTTTTCAATATGATTGAGTATGGATGTTATTAACAGTGTACCTTGAGAATGAAGTATAATGCAGGCACAATGTTGAAGTCTCACTAGGGAGTGGATTCTCAGACGAAAATGCCTAGAATGTAAAGGGTTAACGAAATGGAAAGCAAAAGAGTATGAATCTTGTTACGTTCATAATCTGCACTAACGTTTGAATTTGTATGGTAAGTGTAGGTTGTACGAGTCACGGAGGATCACCGAGGAGTGGAGATCGAAGACCGAGTCACAAGTTAGATTGTACGGGAATGTTTGAATAAGTAATTTAGTAAACATAGTTTAAATTTCCATGTCGTAAATGAATCCGATTGATGTACTCATTGTAAAATTGTCAACTTTAAATGGACTTCGAGTAAGTTGAAAAGTTTTTAATGGAAGAATTTTATGGTACGAATATCCGCTGCGACTTTTTGTCAAAAAATTTTTATGGGTGTTTCAAGCAACGGGTGTTGCGAACACATTGTAAAATTCTTCAGCCATAATTGAATAACTGTTTTCACAAAAACAACAAAGTTCAAACAACAATTACTTTCACACGAAATAAGATCTTCAAACGGAATAACACACTGAAACGGAATCAGTTTGGTGCGAAATTAGCACTTTCACACGAAATTACTTCAAACGAGATTATCTTCAAACGAAATTAGTACCTTTCAAACGAAAACAGGTAACAAGATTTAATTTCGTGAGGAATTTCTAAGGTTTCACACGGAATTAAGTTTGAAATGGAATTACTCAAACGGAATTCTCATTCCGTGCGGAATTAAAGAATATTTTCAAGCGAAATCATGCTGATGTCACCATGTTCGAACATATTTTCATACGGAATTACATATTTTATCAGTTTTTGATTGAATTATGGTCCAATTTTCTCAAGGCTATGTTAAAACACTGTTTTACTTTTGATGTGTGAAATTCAGATCATTTTAACCGTCACAATTAGTTTAAATGAGAAAAGAAGGTGTAGAAGTAAGAAAATGAGATGAAATCAAGCTGAAAACTGCAGAACTCCTCCTCCTTCGCTCTGATACCACTTATAGGATCGTGTCGTGACCCAAACGAGTCAATCAGAAGAGCTCTCGTCTGTTTCAGAGGCGGAAACTAAGAAACAGACTTGTAAAACAGCTGAATTCACTTTAATTTGCCTTGTATATTGATATAAACCAGTTTACAATCAAACAGCACTTCGGCAGCACTCCGGTACCGGAAACATGAACTATTACAAATAATTTCGCATGGATCCTATTTATACTAATTCAAATTCCGCGTGAACACATCCCAATCGAAACTAGATTCCATGCGGAATCTAATTTTCGCACGGAATTACCCTTGCACACTTTCAAACGGAATTAGGACCTTCATGCGAAATTACCTTTACACCCTATTTCTCGAACTACGTGCCATGATCTAACATTATATGTAACGCCCCAAAACTCGGGTCTAAATATTTTATTTGGACATTTTATTAGGATTGGCATAAGTAAGTAGGATTTATTGGTTAAGTGGGATATTTCACTAATAACCAAGCTATCTAACTTGGTTAGATAGTGTTGGCTATCAATTGAGAGTGGAAAACAATGGGGGTTAAATAAATAAGAAAGAACATGAGGGACCAAGATTGCCAAATTGGAATATGAATTTAATTAAAACAAAATCTCACACACACCAGGTGGTGTGTGCGTGAGATCGATCAGGAGGAAGAAGGAAAGGGTGAAAACCCTAGTTCCCAAGAAAGCTTCAAATTGACAAGGAAATTAGGCTCAAATCCGATGCATGAACTCGTTTTCTTGATGATCTAGCCCTAGCAAACATGTGGTAAGTTGTATTTTATGATTTGATGATCTTGCTATGAAGTGGGTTATGGTCAATCCATGAAATTGTA
This sequence comes from Helianthus annuus, assembly GCF_002127325.2. Lineage (NCBI taxonomy): Eukaryota > Viridiplantae > Streptophyta > Magnoliopsida > Asterales > Asteraceae > Helianthus > Helianthus annuus. Next base: position 110,130,926 of record NC_035447.2, read on the forward strand.
TGAAATTGATAATGTAGATGTGTTAGAATCACAATATAGAACATGAACTATGCAAGATTTTAAGTAATTTGATGATTTTGGATGAAACCCACTTGTAGTAGTGAAGATGATGATATGGATAATCATGCATGTTCATTAATTGTGTAAGATTGATGTATGATGTTGTATGTAATGAGTAATTGTCAGTTAATTTGGGTATAGTATGAAAATTACATGATTCTAGTGGAATTTGATGATCTTGATATGAGTTAGTAAGAATATGCAAAGAATGCTTGTACATAATGTTTTGTTAGTAATACACCCGCCAAGTGTTCGATAAAATGCCTAAGAGAGCAAAATTGTGAAAATTTATGAAGGTTGTGGGTAATTATGTATAGAAGGTGCTTATGGTGTAGCCGTTAGCAAAATAATAAGTTAAGTATGCTTAAGGTGGAGTCCATATGAGAATTTGGATTTGAATGTATGGTTTGGTAAAATTTATGCATTAGGAACTTGTACCTTATGCTCCAACGATGTGATGCTCGCCATGTAATTGATGCGCTTGATTTATGGTGATTAAGAGTGAATGTGTACGAATGTGAAATGCGTAGTTTATTGATAAGTGATAATGTTGGAGTTATGTCGTGTACATATGTAAGATGATAATTTTGATTGTGTGAATGTTGAACAATGCGGTTGTCGAATATAGAGTTATGAAAGCATAAGTATGTGTAAATTGGTTGTGTATATTGTGTATGTGACTAGGTGATCATGTAGTTGTATGTGTCAAACAACATTATGTATGAAACGAATGTGATGTTATTAATATGCTCTACTATATCAATATGAATGCTTCTTCAAAGGTTAGAAATTATATGCTAGAAGGTTGACTTTCTGAAAGTCAACCGAGGGATTATAGTATGGTTAGGCATTTTGACACAAGCATAAGAATCAAGAGATCATGGAAAGTATGTTAGACCAATTATGTGTTATATGTGATAATGAATTTGGATTTCGAAGATATTGAATAATGTGGTTGACAAATCATGTGATATGCATGTTAGTGAAAGTCAAGGTTGATAAGAGTTGGTAAATGTGTGTTAATTTGAATGGGCATGAATACTAACGTTATTATGGCATGACGGCATGAAGAATTGGAACCACACAAGCATGGACCAAGCATGGAAGGATAGCGGGTCAAGATAAGGCAAGGAAGCGGTTACGAGCACGGATGCACAAGGTAAGTGACTTTCGACTCACTTCTTAGTATACATGAGGATTTTCTTGTTTGAAAATGGAGGGAAGCTATGTCCGGTATGGAATAATTGAAAGTATTAAGAATAGTAATGATATAGATAGTTGAAGGTAGTTTGTGGGACTAAACGGGTCGAATAATTATGTATAAGTAAGGTAGCGGTAATGAAATTCGTAAATAATATGGACCCGAGGCAAGGATTCTTAGTCTAAAATGTAGGGAAAGGTTTTACGGACAATTGGAAACGAGTTATGTTGATATATGCATGAACGGGTCAAAATTTGGTAAAAGGGTAATAAGCCGAAGGCTTAAAAGTCATAAAGTTAGGTAGTCCATATATTGGATTTTTACTCTATGTGATGGAGAATTAAATTACGGTCGCGTAGGAAAAATAATCGGGTAAAACGAATCAAAAACGAGCAAGTTATGCGAATTTTAGTGTGAAAGTGGGGTGCTGATCTGGACACCACCGTAGCTTACGGTGCCACCGTAAGCTACGGTGGGAGCTGGAACCTTATTTCTGCCGTAAGGCAGTTTAAAGCTGCCGTAAGGTTTTAGGGGCCACCGTAAGCTACGGTAGCCACCGTAGCTTACGGTGGAGGGCTGATGCAAATATGTAGTTTATGCAGTTTCTTGTTTTTCCTTTGATTTCGGACCCCGTGAACTCATTCTGAGCCTCGTTAAGCATTTATAATGTTCCTCAACCCTACCAAACGGTTATGTAAGTTATGGGTGAGTATTGAACTCCTTCTTAAGACCCGAAACATACCCAAATGACACTTAAATTGCGTTTATGATGGGAAGAGTAAGGTAGGGATGTGGGAGCGAGTATGCAGGGTAACGAACTAAGTATTGGATATGCATGTAAAGATTTAACTTTATTCCCATACGTTTAACAAATAAATAAGCAGGAATAAGAGTGAGTATGAGTACGAAGGTTTGTATTTATGATACGGCAGTAATTCATGGAAATTAGGTCAGAGGTATGTACGAGTTAATAGGTAAGGATGAATGTATTTATGTATTTATGTAAGCATATGTACGTGTGAGTGAGGGTATACACATGAGAGTTATGATTTGTTTATGTATGCATGCAAGTGTGTATGTACATCTGTATGCCAGTAGGTAAGTTAACATGCTCGTATGTCTTCGATACGATTGAGTATTGACGTTAATGACAGTGTATCTTGAGAATGTATAATAATGCAGGTAGAATGTTGAAGTCTCACATGAGAGTGGATACTCAAACGGAAATGCCTAAATGCAAAGGATTACGGAATGGAAAGTGAAAGCGTATGAATATTGCTATATTCATAATGTGTACTAACGTTTGAAATTGTATGGTAAGTGTAGGTTGTACGAGTCCCAAAGGATTACCGAGGCGTAGAGATCGAAGACCGGGTCACAAGTTAGATTGTACGGGAATGCTTGGATAGCTAATTTAGTAAACATAGTTTATGTTTTTATTCTGTAAATGGGTTCGATTGTTGTAATCATTGTAAATGTGTCACCTTAAGAATGAACTTCAAGTATGTTAAGATATTCATGATGAAAGAAATTTTATGGTACATAATTCCGCTGCGTCTTTGTAGTTAAAGCGCGTTAGGGTGTTTCAAGTTGGTATCAGAGCCCGGGTTTGAGAGAATCAAGTAGAAGGAAGTAAATACTTGAACTCAAACCGGTGTGCTCTCGTGACCAAGGACCCGTACAATCTAAGACTCGATCAAGATCTAAAGGCAGAAGCCAAGGTAAGTATGTGCTTAAGTATGTATTTGAAGATAACTAACAGTATGTTATGTGTAAGGTCAGCATGATTGCTTGGAAAGGATGATTTGTAAATGCGGTCTAGCGCCGGCACCAAGGTATGTAATATGACATATTGACCGAGGTACGTAGATTTAGTTATGGGTGCATGAAATGGAAGAATTAAGCAAGAGAAAGAAAATTTTAAATGAAATGTAATAATGATATGGTAAGGAAGTTTTGGAAATGTTACACGTGCCGAAACTCAATTCTGCGGACATAAGGTGGCGATTTCGCGAAGACACGAAATTAGTATGTGGATTGTGTACCTGGCCAGTACACAAGAAACGTATGACGTTCGTGAGACCATGATAATTGTTACAGGTATGTCCGTTAGAATTAGGTTGTAGGTGAACGTGGGGGTGAAGAGAAATGTAAAACTTTCAGAAATGAAAGTATGAAAGATATGTTAGAATCCGCGGGACGGATTCGAAACATGAAAGAAATGAAAGTATGAATGATGCGTTAGAATCCGCTAGACGGATTCAAGGAATGAAAGGCTCGAATGGAATGTTTGAATCCGCAAGACGGATTCAAGGAATGAAATGCAGGAATGATATGCTTGAATCTGCGAGACGGATTCAAATCGTAGAAGGAAGAAAATGTGTAAATGGTAGGCTAGAAACCGTTAGACGGATTCAAAACATAGAAGTAGTAAAAAGGTATGGATGTTACATTTGAATCCGCAAGACAGATTTAAAACATATAAAAGATAAAATTTACCCACATCAGAATTGTGTCAATAATTGACCGTAGTCATGTCAAACGAGTTCTATGAGTAAATGCAAAGTAAATGAACAAAGGAATGATCGTAATGGACACACACAAACCTAAGTTTTAAAATGAAAGGAAGAAGTTTTACAACCCGTTATGTGTAAATGTGTTAGTAATCGATCCGTAGGAGTCATAATGTAAGGCGGGCTACTACCCGGACAATGATTTAAGTATGAATGAGAAGGGTAAGCTTGGTCATGAGTACCGAAATAACGTAATGAATGATTTTGCAAGTAAGCATGAATGGAAAGGAGTACGAACGTATACCTCGATGCATATACGATAAATAAGAAATGTTAGTTGGCCTTGAAAGATCAAATTATGAACGTTGGCGAACTAAGTAACTAGAATGAAAAAGTTTCATGTGAGAATTGAAAGGTACTAACTGTTAAATTTCTTGATGATAATGTTAGAATCTTTGATGTGATGAAACCAACAGAATTGGTGAAAGGATGCGTTCGAATGGAGGCACATTACATGGATGAATGGAATCTAGCCTGGTATGGCTAGTACTTGTGAAGAATGTGGACAGATCTGATTTACAGATCGTTGTAGTATGGAATGAAATCGAGGTAAGTAAAGTGTTTTAAATTATGACGGATAAGTATGAATTAGTAAATCGAAATCGCCCTGCAAATTGAGTGGTGAAAGGAGTATGGTATAGTATGGAATGGTTAATTCCTTATAATTAACATAAGGAGAGAATCATGTCATTGAGAATTACGTTTTATAAGTTATTAGCGAAACCTTCGGGTATGGGTTAGACTCTCGTATGAAGAACCTGTATGATGCGCTTGTGTAGGCAACTTTAGTGATGCATGAATTGAGAAGAATAGTAATGTAGGACAAATGAGGTAAGTTGAAGGTAAAGTATGAGAAATATGGACTTACTAGTAAGGACTGGTGTTGAGATTATGTCAAATTTCTAGTTTTTGAATATGATTGTCAACTATAGTATTTCGAATATGTTAGTATGAGTTGAAATGGTGATAGATGTGCATATATGTAATTAGTTGATCATGTACTTATGTATATGTGTGTCTTTCACCATGATTATGAAATGTAAATGGTATCATTGGTATGGCCGACTAGGTTTAGATGAGTACATGATCATATGACGAAAGTATGTAGGTAAGATGATTGACTTTCTGAAAGTCAACAATGTATGAATAGCACGACTAGGTCTTTTGATGCACTTTAAGAGTAGAGACGACTAGTATCGTTAAGAAATGCTAACCTTGATGCTCGGCTTGTTGGCCATGTTCATTTGAACGAGACATTGTAGAAAGGATACGCATGGCATAAATAACAAAAGTGACCATGGAAATAATGCCTAATTTTCGTGTTAAGTATGGATAAGTGGGTTTAAGAAGGGTGATTATAAGTAAGAATTGGTATATCGAAAGTCTATGATATGCGTATAATGATATGTCGACACTTCTATAAAGGTGAAATGTAAGTAGAAAGGACTTTAGTAACGGGATGATAGGATTTACTCGTGGTGAGCAGAATGAAACAAGGAATATGATACAATAATAGAATGAAATAAATCACAAAAGTGAAAATGACACTAGTAAGGGCTCTGGATAAGTTTCTGACCTTTCCTGTGTTTGTGAAGGTAAAGTTTGCTTAATTTAAGAAAGTAGGGACAATGCGTACAAGTATACTCAATTATGAGTAAAAATTTTAGCCAAGATCTTGAATATATTCGTATTGTATTACGCACTCTAAATGAGTACAAAGAAAAGAGGGTAAGAGTAAGAATGAGCAAGGTTTCGGGGACGAAACCTCTTTTAAGGAGGGTAGATTTGTAACGCCCCAAAACTCGGGTCTAAATATTTTATTTGGACATTTTATTAGGATTGGCATAAGTAAGTAGGATTTATTGGTTAAGTGGGATATTTCACTAATAACCAAGCTATCTAACTTGGTTAGATAGTGTTGGCTATCAATTGAGAGTGGAAAACAATGGGGGTTAAATAAATAAGAAAGAACATGAGGGACCAAGATTGCCAAATTGGAATATGAATTTAATTAAAACAAAATCTCACACACACTAGGTGGTGTGTGCGTGAGATCGATCAGGAGGAAGAAGGAAAGGGTGAAAACCCTAGTTCCCAAGAAAGCTTCAAATTGACAAGGAAATTAGGCTCAAATCCGATGCATGAACTCGTTTTCTTGATGATCTAGCCCTAGCAAACATGTGGTAAGTTGTATTTTATGATTTGATGATCTTGCTATGAAGTGGGTTATGGTCAATCCATGAAATTGTATGAAATTGATCATGTAGATGTGTTAGAATCACAATATAGAACATGAACTATGCAAGATTTTAAGTAATTTGATGATTTTGGATGAAACCCACTTGTAGTAGTGAAGATGATGATATGGATAATCATGCATGTTCATTAATTGTGTAAGATTGATGTATGATGTTGTATGTAATGAGTAATTGTCAGTTAATTTGCGTATAGTATGAAAATTACATGATTCTAGTGGAATTTGATGATCTTGATATGAGTTAGTAAGAATATGCAAAGAATGCTTGTACATAATGTTTTGTTAGTAATACACCCGCCAAGTGTTCGATAAAATGCCTAAGAGAGCAAAATTGTGAAAATTTATGAAGGTTGTGGGTAATTATGTATAGAAGGTGCTTATGGTGTAGCCGTTAGCAAAATAATAAGTTAAGTATGCTTAAGGTGGAGTCCATATGAGAATTTGGATTTGAATGTATGGTTTGGTAAAATTTATGCATTAGGAACTTGTACCTTATGCTCCAACGATGTGATGCTCGCCATGTAATTGATGCGCTTGATTTATGGTGATTAAGAGTGAATGTGTACGAATGTGAAATGCGTAGTTTATTGATAAGTGATAATGTTGGAGTTATGTCGTGTACATATGTAAGATGATAATTTTGATTGTGTGAATGTTGAACAATGCGGTTGTCGAATATAGAGTTATGAAAGCATAAGTATGTGTAAATTGGTTGTGTATATTGTGTATGTGACTAGGTGATCATGTAGTTGTATGTGTCAAACAACATTATGTATGAAACGAATGTGATGTTATTAATATGCTCTACTATATCAATATGAATGCTTCTTCAAAGGTTAGAAATTATATGCTAGAAGGTTGACTTTCTGAAAGTCAACCGAGGGATTATAGTATGGTTAGGCATTTTGACACAAGCATAAGAATCAAGAGATCATGGAAAGTATGTTAGACCAATTATGTGTTATATGTGATAATGAATTTGGATTTCGAAGATATTGAATAATGTGGTTGACAAATCATGTGATATGCATGTTAGTGAAAGTCAAGGTTGATAAGAGTTGGTAAATGTGTGTTAATTTGAATGGGCATGAATACTAACGTTATTATGGCATGACGACATGAAGAATTGGAACCACGCAAGCATGGACCAAGCATGGAAGGATAGCGGGTCAAGATGAGGCAAGGAAGCGGTTACGAGCACGGATGCACAAGGTAAGTGACTTTTGACTCACTTCTTAGTATACATGAGGATTTTCTTGTTTGAAAATGGAGGGAAGCTATGTACGGTATGGAATGATTGAAAGTATTAAGAATAGTAATGATATAGATAGTTGAAGGTAGTTTGTGGGACTAAACGGGTCGAATAATTATGTATAAGTAAGGTAGCGGTAATGAAATTCGTAAAGAATATGGACCCGAGGCAAGGATTCTTAGTCTAAAATGTAGGGAAAGGTTTTACGGACAATTGGAAACGAGGTATGTTGATATATGCATGAACGGGTCAAAATTTGGTAAAAGGGTAATAAGCCGAAGGCTTAAAAGTCATAAAGTTAGGTAGTCCATATATTGGATTTTTACTCTATGTGATGGAGAATTAAATTACGGTCGCGTAGGAAAAAGAATCGGGTAAAACGGATCAAAAACGAGCAAGTTATGCGAATTTTAGTGTGAAAGTGGGGTGCTGATCTGGGCACCACCGTAGCTTACGGTGCCACCGTAAGCTACGGTGGGAGCTGGAACCTTATTTCTGCCGTAAGGCAGTTTAAAGCTGCCGTAAGGTTTTGGGGGCCACCGTAAGCTATGGTAGCCACCGTAGCTTACGGTGGAGGGCTGATGCAAATATGTAGTTTATGCAGTTTCTTGTTTTTCCTTCGATTTCGGACCCCGTGAACTCATTCTGAGCCTCGTTAAGCATTTATAATGTTCCTCAACCCTACCAAACGGTTATGTAAGTTATGGGTGAGTATGGAAATCCTTCTTAAGACCCGAAACATACCCAAATGACACTTAAATTGCGTTTATGATGGGAAGTGTAAGGTAGGGATGTGGGAGCGAGTATGCAGGGTAATGAACTAAGTATTGGATATGCATGTAAAGATTTAACTTTATTCCCATACGTTTAACAAATAAATAAGCAGGAATAAGAGTGAGTATGAATACGAAGGTTTGTATTTATGATACGGCAGTAATTCATGGAAATTAGGTAAGAGGTATGTACGAGTTAATAGGTATGGATGAATGTATTTATGTATTTATGTAAGCATATGTACGTGTGAGTGAGGGTATACACATGAGAGTTATGATTCGTTTATGTATGCATGCAAGTGTGTATGTACATCTGTATGCCAGTAGGTAAGTTAACATGCTCGTATGTCTTCGATACGATTGAGTATTGACGTTAATGACAGTGTATCTTGAGAATGTATAATAATGCAAGTAGAATGTTGAAGTCTCACATGGGAGTGGATACTCAAACGGAAATGCCTAAATGCAAAGGATTATGGAATGGAAAGTGAAAGCGTATGAATATTGCTATATTCATAATGTGTACTAACGTTTGAAATTGTATGGTAAGTGTAGGTTGTACGAGTCCCAAAGGATTACCGAGGCGTAGAGATCGAAGACCGAGTCACAAGTTAGATTGTACGGGAATGCTTGGATAGCTAATTTAGTAAACATAGTTTATGTTTTTATTCTGTAAATGGGTTCGATTGTTGTAATCATTGTAAATGTGTCACCTTAAGAATGAACTTCAAGTATGTTAAGATATTCATAATGAAAGAAATTTTATGGTACGTAATTCCGCTGCGTCTTTGTAGCTAAAGCGCGTTAGGGTGTTTCATTATACGTACAAGACTCGATACAAGACGAAGTCGACAGACGCATGCACCAACACATATTTTGTCAAATAGTAAATATATTATTTTGAGGGGAAGAAAATATATATTTTCTTAAACCATTTGAAGATATATTATTTTGAGAGGAGAAAAATATATATTTTCTTAAACAAGTTAAGGATATATTATTCTTGGGTGAAAATTAGAAATATATAATTTCTAAAGCTAATCTTAAAAATATATATTATTTTTGAAGTTTATATGAAAGTATATTTATTATTGCCAAGTAAAGTTTATAGATAATTTTCTATAAAAATTTTCTTAAAATACATATATTTTAAGAATATAAATTGATGATTTTTAGTTGATTAAAAATAATATTCTGAAAAATTATACACAAATTTAAGTATAAAATACTTAATAAATACAAGAAGATACGTATCCTCACAAGTATAAATACACACCCGAATACGCCTCCAATACTTGGCAAAATACACAAGTATAAGAATACACAAGTACTAGTGTACCTACACTTGAAAAATATTCATATGAGGAATACAAGATTAATCAAGTTAAAATATATTATTTTAACAGTGTTTCCAAATAATTGGATAAATATAAGTAAAGTTAAAATATTATTATTTTAACCAATAATTATATACTTTGGAATCATATAATATACATCAGAAATGTAACTCAAAGTATACCAAGAATTCCTAAATAAATCTTAATAAACAACTAAGACTAAGAGTCGTTACACGACCTAGTCGTCTAATAAAACTTAGCACGTATGTAGGTAGTGGTACGACATCAGGAAGAGATCTTTGAGTTACAGGATACAGGACGCAAATCTGTGAGTTCATGTCCCCCTTTTCTTTTAACTGTTTTCAGTTTTATAACCTCGGGGTGAAATACATGTTTCAAATGTTTCAAAGGTTTACAAATGGTATGGTTAGCTAAGGAATGAACTGTTAGATCATGTGAATGGGTAGGCGTTAACTTAAGACCATTAATCCTTGTATAAGGACCGGATAGATCTATTTGGGTGTTGCGAGCCCCACCCATGAGACCGCGTGTTGGACCATGAAGTGACTATGTCGTCCCCACCGGGTGGCCCGATACGAAATTCGGAAAGGATTGAGCCTTCCTACACCATTGCACACATATTAATGTATTAGCTACACATTAATTGATCTGTTCATAGACGCTTTCATACCGGATTACAAACGCATACATACATTTGTTTACAAGATTATTCGAACTCATATGGAAACACATGAACTCGCTCAACTTTTGTTGATGTTTTCAAAATTCCGTGTATTTCAGGAAACAAGATAGATCTTGGGCGCTGGTGTTGTTTTAAAGACATAAATTTCAAGTTTTGGTGTCATCCACTTTTGATTTGTAACATAACTTGAGGATATGTTGGTTGAAACTTAATGACTCGTGTTTGCAACATTTTAAACTTATGAATGGATGAACATCATGTTTTAATCATATAGTTGTTTATTATAATTGAATGCAATGATATTGAACAAGTCACATATCATACTCTTCCGCAAAAGTCAAGGTGTTACAAGTACGCATGGTCTTAATAGTTCTCAAAAAAAAAAACCTTTTTTAGCCCACCAAATCCAATCAAATCGCCCCACCTCCACTTTAACCCCAATTATTTCGGCTACTTCCTCTCTAAATTTTACAACAGAGAATTCTTTCGTCATTCCATCTTCAATAATAAAACCCAACTTCTCAGCTCATACAACCCCGCCTTTACGATATCTATCTTCGCGTTAACAAGATCCTACCAGTTGCCCGTAATACACTTCTTCATCGGCACCCCACCATCATCCACCCCACTTCCATGAATAGCCTTGACTACCTCAACCCAAAGATGAGAATGTTGATTCCTAAACTTCCATCGCCACTTCATAGCGCTTTTGTTAATTACATTTTCTCTTTCATTAATTATTTTCTTTTTCATTAATTTGACAAAAACATTTTTCTGCACATTTTCAAAACTTATCCTACACATATTGAAATTTACCATACATATATCCTACACATATCAAAATTGTAATTCACCAAAAATTAGGTTATCTTGAAAGAGTATATTTTAAAAATTTTACAAGATTAACTTAATTTACTAAATTAGAGGAATACAATGAATTAATTGAAATTGTAAATTTACCGATATGCATTTATAGTAATATTAAATATACATATTAAATGGAGCCTTTTTATTGGTTTAAAATATATTCGTTCTACTCTTATAAAACTTTTTTTCTCACTTGACCTCACATAGATGATAATAGTACTATCTTTAAACTAAAAAAGTAGTAAGATTTGTACAAAGTCAATAACGGTTATGAACATAAAAAAAGAGTAAACTACCATTTTGGTCCCTAAGGTTTGGTCACTTTTGCCACTTTAGTCCAAAACTCAAACCTTTTGCATCTGGGTCCCTGTGGTTTCAGTTTTATTGCCATTTTATTCCAAAAATGAAATCAAGTCATATTTGTCTTATAAAATCCTGCAATTTTGTCCTTTTCCTCAGGGGCAAATCAGGTCATATTTGTCTTATAAAATCTGGTATTTATTTATAAATTTTGTTTTACCTTTTTGCCTCTGAGGAAAAGGACAAAATAACAGGATTTTATAAGACAAATATGACCACATTTTATTTTTGGACCAAAGTGGCAATAAAACTGAAACCACAGGGACCCAGATACAAAAAGTTTGAGTTTTGGATTAAAGTGGCAAAAGTGACCAAACCTCAGGGACCAAAATCGCAGTTTACTCTAAAAAAAATATGCCAGGTGAGTCTAAATGTACCCCCGGTCTTATAAGAGAAAAAGTGGTGGGCCTTACCCGTCAGTATGGAGGGCGGAGGGGATTTAGTAGCACCCAATATATCATTTGTTAATAGTTGTTTATACGAGTAGAGGGAACGCCCATCACCCCATCATACCATCACTTACAAACCAATCAATCACAAATTACCACCTCATTTGATCCAATTTTATCACACTGTCACTAACTATAACACCCTGTCGGTGCAATGGCTGACGTGTTACTTAATAGTAATTAAAAATCACAAACCTCAGTCCATAAATTCTTATAATAAATTTAAGTAATTGCAGCGGAATGTAATTACATTTATTTTCTTCAATGTCTTCTTTTACTCTCGAGCACCTTTCGTATCTTTCTAAAATGACCCTGATAACCTAGCGTACAATAACCACAAGTACGCATGAGTATTTTAAAATGGTACTTTCACAAATATATAAATATATACACACACGTACACACACAAAACTACATTAAAATACTTTGAAATTCTAAACCCTAAAGAAAAAAAACATTGTTTAATCCGGTTGAATTCCTAAAATATAAATCGGTTAAAAACCTATGGTTGATACCGGAACCTGCTGCCTTACCTGTTAAATAATCGGGTCCGGTTTCCAAACCAATTGTTTTGGGCACTATAGATGACCAAAAACTACTAGAGATGGACTTGGTGGCTTTGTAAGTTAGTACCCTTTATAAAAATTTTATTCCTTTCTTGCTAAAAGTTACACCCTTCACTTAGTTGGAATAGATTTAGTCATTTTATAATTGAATATTTTAATTTTCACATGATTCACTTTAACTACGAATATAAATAGTAATAATACTAAGTTTGTAACTTTGACATGCACCAATTAGTAATATCTAACAAGTTTAAATGCATAATTATAAAAATAGAAATGTTTGACTTTTTTCCCTAAAAATAAACTTTTTTTCAGTTTTCAGAATGTTTAGGCTAATCAAAATCTAACACATTAGCTCCATCGACAACACTTTTTAGTAAAAGGCGTTGTTGGGATTGAACCCTATCAGAGGAACAGATAATTAAAGCCAAAACTGGATCAGGTCAGTGGATCCAGAATAAGCAGATGTTATGTATACAAGTCTCTCCCCTTGAAAGTGGGTTCAACATCTGCTGACCTCCTATCTACTGATCGTACAAACTGCTGACCTACAAACTGTTGATCAAGTAAAAGACTGATGATAGACTAAAGCTCTGCTGTTCAATCTACTGCCTTGAGTCAAGCTCTGCTGATCATGACAAGTACTGCTGGGTTCACATCAGTGGAAGGATGCAACGGTAGTTTAAATGTCTTTATATAATAAAATGTAATAACAGTAGTTAGCATAGCAGAGGTTGTATAGATCAGAGGTTAGAGTTTGTTAGGAGGTTAGATGTCACTTTCATGGTGACGTCAGCTTAGATGCTTCAGTGGTTTGCTCGTGCCTATAAATAGAACAGTGCTCTGTACTGTTCTATTAGCTCTTTCACTATCTTCTTCCTGCACGAACAAATACTGTGAGCTCAGGCTGAGGGGGAGTTTGTTGCATACTTGCAAATTGTAATCGTTGTTGAAATTAAATTCAATCATTCGGTTCAATGTTAAACTTGTATGTTAAAAGCAATTCTCCTATTTGATTGTGAAAAGTTTGCTACCATCTTAATTCTGCTAAACAACTCATTCATCTTCATATTAATTCAAACGTAAAACACAATCAAAACCAAACTCAGATCCTAACAATTGGTATCAGAGCTTGGACAGTCAAATTTGATTTAACAATCATTTTGACATAAATAGTTCAGCTCACAATCGTTGATACTGATAGTTTGTTCGTTTTGTTGAAAAACAGAGCAAGGTTTAATCACCATCAAAGTTGATTAGTCAGTGCCTGTAAAACAACCAGGATGACGTCACAATCGCAAGATGATAAGAATAACATTGGCTCTCTTTTCAAACCACCCATGCTTAAACGTAATGAATACAATATCTGGGAGAGAAGGATGGGTCATATCCTTGCTCAACAGAATACTGGATGTTGGAGGTCTGTTGTTTTTGGTCCCCATGTTCCTATGGTGCCAAGTGCTGAGGATGCAAAGAAGTTCGTACCTAAACCAACTGAAAACTATACTGAAACTGACTTTCAAAAGTTTGAACTTGATGCCAAAGCATTTAGCATCATTGCATCTGAATTACCCAATGAAATCTATGCTGGGCTGTTACATTGTAACCGTGCCAAAGAATTAGAGGATGCATTGAATGAACAATTTGGGGGGACGGAAGAGGTTATTGAAAACAACAGGGAAATTCTGAATCAGCGGTATGAAACATTTTGTCACATCAAGGGTGAATCATTAACCCAACAGTTTGAACGTTTTAGCTGTTTCATTAGTGAACTAAGGCTTGTTAAAGTTACATTTCCAAATGCAACTCAAAATAGCAGGTTTCTTAGATCACTACCTGAAAAATGGGACACAATTGCTTTTGTCACTAGAAATTCAGCTGAGTTCAAAGATCTGACCCTGACCCTACTCCATGGTAGACTCCTGACCTATGAAAGGGAGTTAAACCAGAAAAGGAAGTTGCAAGAGTCTGGTAAAGTTGCTGATGATTATTCATTTGGCAGCACAACTCTTTTTGGTCAGGAAGAATCTGGTAGCAGTAGTAAGGATCGGAGTTATGATCATTTTATTGACATAACTGCTGGTGGAAATTTTAACAACTCTGATTCTCACTCTGCAAATTATGCTTTCACTGCAAACTGTGAAAACCAGATGTCAGATAATTTGTGCTTTGAACTCAATGATTTGCAACATTTTGATCCCACTGACTTAGAAGAGATGGACATTTTGCATCAATTGGCTTTGCTTAGTGTTAGAACAAGCAAATTCTACAAAAGAACAGGGAGAAAATTCCCAGGGCTTCTTGGGAATTTAAAGGTGGGGTTGGATAAGTCAAAAATTAAGTGCTACAAATGCAATAGGCTAGGTCATTTTGCTAGGGAATGCAGGAGTCAAACCACTGGTCCAATAATTACTCATCCCAGCTCAAACCCTAGACCACAACAACAAAGCACTGTGCACTATACCCAATATACCCCTGCAGCACATGTTAACACTGCTCACTATGCTGCAACCCCTGTGCCTGTGCATTATGTTCAAACCACTGTTCCACAAATTCAGTATGTTCAAGCCCCTGTTCCTCAGGCACAAGTGCAACCTGTTGCACCTCAACAAGCTGCTCCAACAGTGGTACAACCAGACCAGCAAAGCTTTTTCACTCAAGGCTTTGTTGATTGGAGCAGCATGCCTGATGAACTTGGTGATGAAAATTTTGCTCTCTATGCTTCTAATGATACTTTTGATGATGAATTTTGTTTGATGGCTTTAGAGACAATACCAGAAGGGGTAGAAACTGAAGGTGAACAGCTAAGTGCTGAAACAGTGGATAAAGTTGCTGAAGCAGTGGTTACTGCAGTTGTTGGTGAAATAATGCTGGGAGAAAATTCAGAAACCCTGATTGAACCACTGTCAGACCCTTGGTCCAAAGAAAAAGAGGAAGAGAAGAAAGCAGGTGAGAAAGAAATTAGAGATGATGAAGAAGGTGATCATCAATGTGATTGTGCCATGATGGCTGCTGCTAAGGTAACACCTCAAGTTCTTGAAAAACTGTGTTCAGATAAATGCATAATTACATTTGCTAACATTAAAGAGGTAAATGAAAACCTTAGGGATAAGGTCTTATCTGATGAAGTCAAATTTGAAAAGCCATTAAAAGAACTTAAAAACAAATTGGCTGAAAAAGACAAGGAAATCAGCAGTCTCAAAGAAGAGCAAAGCATAACCAAGACTCAACTCCAAACTATGGTAGAAAAATACCAAGTTTGCAAAAAGGAGTTGGAATCCACCCAAATTACTTGTGAAAAATGGGTGGAATCTTGCAAAGGTTATGAGGTCATGCTTGAAAAACAGATTAAGAGCAATGTAAAATTTGGTGTTGGTTTTAGAAAACATGATGAAACTGAAAACAATGCTTCCAAAGAATCTGTTCAAACCATTGTTGAAGTTATTCCCACAAACAAGGATGGCCAAGAGGTTAAAATAACTGACAAACTTGGTAACAAAATTACTCTGGAAAGATCTGTGGGATCCTCAACTTTTGAGGAGAATGAGAAATATCAATTTAAACTCACATGGTCTTATAAGTGTGACATCCTGGAAAACTTCAAACCAATGGACTTAACAATCATTGATGGTGTAAAAGCTCCAAAAGCAAAGGTCATTCCTATCAAAGATATCCCAACAGTGGTTTAAAACTCTGTTGCTAAGGAATCTGAGAAAAGGAAGAAGAGAGAAAAGATTAAAAACCTGTTTTGTGATTTTTGTGAAAAGAGAAATCATCTAACAAAAGACTGTTTTCATCTAAAAGCATATGATCTAAACAAAACATGTGACATTGTAACTGCTGAAAGCTGCACCATTTGTGGTAAGAATAACCACAAAACTAAGGAATGTGTGTATCTCAAAAACTTTGATGAGAAAAAGAATGAATACACTACAAAAACATCCTTAAGTTCATTAGCATCATCTGTAAAATTCACCAAGAAACAACCACTGTTTGTCCCTGTCCAAACAGCTGAATCAAACATCTGTTCACAGAGATGTTCAAGTGACTGATGCACCTCCTGCCAATCAATTCAGGAGAGGCAAAGGACAACCATCATACCAAAGGATCCCACATGTTTATGAGGCTTACAAAAAGCCCTCTAAACCACGAGTGAACAGGCATCCTTTTGGTTATCAACAGGTGATTGGCCAAGACCCCCAACAGTGGTTAGAGAAAAACATTCCAAAAAATGTTCAAACCCCTGAGCTAACCACTGTCCATACATCTGCCACCACCCCAGACACTGTTGAGACCCCATCCAAAGCCTTATTGGCTTTAGAGACCTTAATGAACTAATCCTTTTACTTCATGTGCAGGGAGCTTCTGCATGCTTAGATAGTCTTTGGTATGTAGATAGTGGAGGCTCCAGGCACATGACAGGATGTAAAGCCCTTCTTCAAGATTTCAAAACTCATGGAGGGGGTGATATATCCTTTGGTAATAATAGTAAAGGGAAAGTTCTGGGGTCTAGTACAGTGAAATCTGGCAATGTAAAATTTGAAAATGTCAATCTTATAGACAATCTAAAATTCAACCTCCTGAGTGTGTCACAAATGAGTGATAAGGGGTACGGATCATTCTTCACAAAGGAGTGTTGTAGGATTGTTGGACCAGAGATGGTTGAAAAGATTGAAGCAATAATTAAAAATGGTAAAACTAAACTTGTTGCTCAAAAAAGTGGCAATGTTTATGTTGTTGATATGTCAAAAGAGTGTCCCAGAACTGATGCCTGCCTGTTCTCAGCTGCATCAAACAAAGAGACAGAACTATGGAACAGAAGATTGGGGCACACAAATCTTAAGACAATCACTGCCATTTCAAAACAGGGGCTGGTAAGGGGTTTACCTCAAAAACTGTTCACCTGTCCTGAGCATTGTGTTTCCTGTCTAAAAGGAAAACAACATAAAAGCTCCTACAAATCCATTGATGAGTCCAAAACAACCAAATGTTTGCAAATGCTTCATATGGATTTGTTTGGCCCAGTTAAAGTCATGAGTCTGAAGAAAAAGAGATATTGTTTGGTTATTGTTGATGACTTTTCTAGATTTACATGGACTTACTTTTTACACTAAAAAGATGAGACTGCAGGCATTCTGCAAGACTTTGTGAAACAGGTTGAAAAGCAGTTTGACCTTCCAGGAAAAATCTTCAGAAGTGACAATGGCACAGAGTTCAGGAACAAGGAGTTGGATGATTTCTATGTGTCAAAAGGAATTGTGAGGCAATACAGCATTCCAAGGACACCAGAACAAAATGGGGTTGTTGAAAGAAAGAACAGAACTTTGATTGAGGCTGCCAGAACCATGCTTGCAGATTCCGGTTTGCCATTAACTTTTTGGGCAGAGGCAGTAAACACTGCTTGCTATGTTCAAAACAGAGTTTTAATCAACCCCAGGCATCAAAAGACTGCCTATGAACTGTTGTATAAAATAAAGCCATTGATCTTGTATTTCAAAGTTTTTGGTTGCCCATTCTTCATTTTAAGCTTAAAAGATTCTATCTCAAAGTTTGCAGCCAAAATTGATTGTGGGTATCACCTGGGATACTCAACCACTGCTAAGCCTACAAAGTGTTTAACACAAGGACCAAAACAGTGGAAGAGACTTTGAATGTAAAGTTCAATGAACTTTCATCACTGAAAATCCCAGCAAATCCTGCAGATTTGTTTGATCTTGATAAATTCACTTTTGAAAACACTACTGTCAAGACTAACAGTGCAGGTCCATCTGAGAATTCATCACCGGACTATGGGTATGAGATCATCATTCCTCAACAAAAGTCTGCCACAATGGAAAGAGCAGCAGGTGTTCAAAACAGTTGTCAAACCACAACCACTGCTACCTCAACAGTTGTTGACCAAAGTAGCCCCTTAACCCCTGCTTCCACATCATCAAACACTGTTGATAAAAGTCCTCAAACAGTGGATCAAAGTCAGCATGTGTCCACACCTTTACCTCCTATTCCACCACCTTTTAAAGCCACTGCTAGATCATCAAAGTCACCAGCAGTGGCTAGCTCAGATGATTCACAT
Organism: Helianthus annuus; assembly: GCF_002127325.2. Classification (NCBI taxonomy): domain Eukaryota; kingdom Viridiplantae; phylum Streptophyta; class Magnoliopsida; order Asterales; family Asteraceae; genus Helianthus; species Helianthus annuus. The sequence goes on from NC_035447.2 coordinate 110,149,397, forward strand.
CTGCAGCCCTCATCACTTAATGCCATTGTTCCATACCAAGGAGAGTTAATCTTCTTGAAATCTCATCCACCGGATCAAATTATTGGCAACATCAATGAAGGGGTGCTCACAAGAAGTCAATCCCAAAACATTTGTCTTTTTGTTGGCTTTCTATCTCTCTATCAGCCAGTCATGTACCAAGAGGCACTAAAAGACAATAGCTGGGTAGAAGTCATGCAAGAAGAGCTCCAACAGTTCAAAAGACAACAAGTATGGGAGCTTGTACCACTGCCAGAGAATGTAAGTCCTATTGGCACAAAGTAGGTCTTCAAAAACAAAACTGATGAAAGGGGCATTGTTGTCAAGAATAAGGCCAGACTTGTGGTTCAAGGTTACAGACAAGAAGAGGGCATTGACTATGATGAAACATTTGCCCCTGTAGCAAGACTTAAAGTTATCAGGTTATTTCTGGCCTTTGCTGTCAACCACAACATCAAGGTGTATCAAATGGATATTAAATGTGCATTCCTCTATGGTAAGATTCAAGAAGAGGTTTATGTTTGTCAACCTCCAGGCTTTGAGGATCCTTTTAATCCAGATCATGTCTACAAGCTAAATAAAGCTTTGTATGGCTTGAAACAACCACCAAGAGCCTGGTATGAAACTCTCTCCACCTTCCTACTCTCCATTGGTTTCACTAGAGGAAGAATTGATAAAACATTGTTTTTAAAATGGAGAGAGAAGGATTTGATGATTGTCCAAATTTATGTGGATGACATCATCTTTGAAGCACATGTAACAAAATGTGTGAGGATTTTAGGCAACCCATGAAAGCTGAGTTTGAAATGAGTGCAATGGATGAACTCCAGTGTTTTCTTGGTCTCCAAGTAAAACAACTGCAAAATGGCACTTTTATCCATCAAGGCAAATATGCCAAAGAACTTTTAAAGAAATTTGATATGGATGATGGTAAGCCATGCAGTACACCCATTGCAACCAATAAACTAGTCATGTCTGATGAAAAGGATGATTTGGTTGATCAGACCTTATATAGAAGCATGATTGGGTCCTTATTGTACCTAACTGCATCTAGACCAGACATCATGTTTGCAACATGTGTCTGTGCAAGATCCCAATCAGCCCCTAGAAAGTCAAACCTTATTGCTGTAAAAAGGATATTCAGATACCTCAAAGGTGCTCCCACACTTGGTATCTGGTATCCAGCTGATGGTAAAATTGAGCTTTCAGGTTTCTCAGATAGTGACTTTGCTGGATGTGACAAAATAAGGAAGTCCACTTCAGGAGGTGCCAATTCCTAGGCAATTGCTTAGTGTCTTGGCAAAGCAAAAAGCAAGCAGCTGTTTCCACATCCACTGCTGAGGCAGAATATATAGCTGCTGCAAGCTGTATAGCCCAACTGCTCTGGCTTCAAAATCAGTTGCTGGATTTTGGTATCACTGCCTTGAAGACACCACTAATGTTGGACAGCCAGGCAGCAGAAAATATCATCAAAAATCTAGTGTCTCATTCAACCACCAAACACATTGACATCAGACATCACTTTGTGAGGGATTGCTATGAAAAAGGTTTGATTTCTCTGCATCATGTTCCAACTAAGGATCAGCTGGCAGATGTGCTGACCAAAGCATTAGACACATCCACCTTTGAAAGCTTGATCTCTAGGATTGGCATGCTAAACATGGAATAACAGGCAAAATCCTGTTTTTTATGAATAAAAGCATTAAAATGTTTTCAGAAAATCAAAAATCCATCCTTAAAAATAGCTAAAAATGAATTTTTCATTAAATCCTTAAAAGTCTGCCATAACCAATGATGAATTCCAAAAGTCTGCTCTACTTCAAAAGTCTGTCCACTGCTGAAAGTCATCCCCTGTTCTCTTATTCCTTTGATAAGCACTGTTGTTCAAAATCAGTGTTGTATCCACTGATGTGCTATCCACTGATAGTAAAAATCATCCACTGTCTTCATAACCGTTGTAACCACTGCCTTCATCAGTAGTTTTCATATAAGTACTGTCCTTCACTTCATCAGGGGATGGCACGTGGACAGTACATAGTGGTCAAACCTTTTGTAACCGCTGCCACGTCAGCATTCACTTTTTCTCCATAAAACCCCCTTTCAAAACCCTAAACAGGGTTTTACTGTCGAATTGAATTCTTAAAAATTCTCTTCTCAAAACAGTTTTTCTTCACATTTCATCAAATTCATTCACAAATCTCTTCGATCGTCTTCTCTAAAAATGACTAAATCGAAGTCTACCGCAAAATCCACCACAAAATCATCTTCAAAAGAAGCCTCTCAAAAGGCTAAACCCACAGAAATTCCACACAAACCTTCTCACAATCTTTTGGGTCTTCTCACAAAACCCGGCACCACAGATGCTTTCGATTCCATCCTCGATATGATCACTGCTTCAAAGTACAAAACTTTGTTAACAACAGATGCACCAATTTATTTGACGACCCAAAGAGAGTTTTGGAAAAATGCAACCCTTGAAAAACAAGGTGAGACTGTCACTACCATTAACTCTTCTCTAAAGGGTAAAGCTGTCAAAATCACACCACAATCCATCTAGGAAGTCTTTGAACTCAATGATCAGGAAGGTAAAAATTCTTTTCCCAAAAATGAGTTAAAAATTGACTTTATTGAAAGAGGGTATGCAGATACAATGATGAAGAGGGATACCTTACAAAAAGGTTACTTCCCTCCTGCAACAAAATTTTTATTCCATACCCTGCAAATGTGTCACACCCCTAATTTCCACGTGTCACCGGTGGGCCCGGTGGGGGATTACGTGACGTAGTTGATATCATCATATGTCAAACAACACAAATTATAATGCACAGCGGAAGCAAATGAAAATAGAATTTATTTCAACTATTAATTGTAATATCAAGTATCACAACCAGTCAAAATAGATCCACAGGCGGATCGAAGTAAAAAGAAAGAAATTGTTCAACAGATATATGCATCCCAAAAGCTTGCGAGACTCTACGATGCTAAGGAGAAACCAGCCTATTGCGTATAGCACCTGCACTTAATCTTTTTGGGGAAAATACGTCAGTTTGCACTGGTAAATACAATTTAACTGACTCATTTTGAAAATATTTAAAAATTGGTTTTAAATGCACAAGGCACAAAACATTTTATAACTTGGGAATAATTAATCAGAGTTAAACTTGTAAAAGATTTACATGTTTGTTAACCGTTCAGTCGCCCGAGTCGTATCGGGTTTAAGGTTAAATGACACACCACATGGTATAAGTCCGCGGCGGGAAGCCAACGTTAATACCTTAAAATAATGGACATAATACCGGGTGTACGCCTACACCCGGGTGTCAAGGTCGTGGCCAAAAATGATGCCAAGGATATCCGGGACATGGTCATTAAGCTCCCAAAGGCATAAAAACAAACAACACCAAGTTTTTAAACGGGTCCCATTGATAATACCCAACTACTAATGAGATGGGGTCAATCGCCCGACCAAGCGGTATTTTATATACCGTACCCCCAAGCCCGTATAAGGGAAAATAAGTTAAAAGTATTTACCTGAGCAAGTATAACCACAAATTCAAAAATGCACGTGTCTTTTACTGGGCTCCTATTCTGGAACGAAGGTTATAATAACCTATTAGAATCCTAACGGGTCTTTTAACATAGCCTAAGCTTAGACCGGTTAGTTTCGAAGAATAAATATGGTTTAATCGCGAGGAATGCGAAAACCGGGAAGGAATGTGATTTAGACCCTACAAGCTTGGATACTTGTATAATATGGGTAAACTAAACACATTCTGAATTTTGAGACTTAGATGATATGGTTTGACCCGTTTCGGCTAGTATGTGTGAACTAGTCACATAAGCCGATCCGAACGCGAGAGTGCGTAACGAGCAACCATATAAGTCATATGCAAGTTTCCTGAGATTATATGCACCAAATATATTGTAATATCAGTAAGGTATGTCCAAATATGCCCCAAATGTTTTTATACGCCAATTACGCCTCATAAGGGCATTTTGGTAATTTCTACCTAGGCTAAAAGGGTAAAAACGGAAAATCTGAGTTTCCAACTTTAGTCTACTGTTATAATATATATTTTTATAAAATATATCAGTAGGTATTAGACCTTATATATATAAACTCGTTTTGACATATACTATGTCGTAAAAATGCCTAAAAAGGCGATTTGGAGCCATTTCCGGGTTTTAAAAGGAAAGCTGATATTTTTATATTTCCAGAAGGCTCAAAATATCATATTTAATATAACAAATCAGTAGGAAAAGGTTTGGGATCAAAAGGTTATGTAAACCTCATTTTATGACCGTAAAGGGTAAAACCGGCATAAGCCGAAATAAGCTTAGACCCTCTAGTTATGCTCAGCCTAAAAATGAATAAAAATCTTTAAAATTCCCAAAATATTATTATGTAACAGTGGGTATAAAGTTTTGGTATAAAATTCGGGTTTAGATAGGTTATGCGTTAAATAAGCTAATTATTTATTAAGAAAGCTTCTAATTACGCTAATGAGCATAACTCTTAATCTATACCTCAAACTGATGTCAAATTTTGGGGACAACTTTATATTTCAGTAACTAAGGTGTCTACCCTTTTACATTTTCAAAAATTATAATTTTTGGACATTCGGGCATAATGGTCAACATATGGGCATTTAACGGAAACATGCATATGAACAAGATATCTAATGAACCACATTGTATAATCACAGGAGGATATACTAACATGTTAATAGGTTCAAAAGAAGCTCTAAGGTATTTTTAATCTTGACTAAAACGGGTCAGAACTGAAAGTCAAAGCGAAAGTCAAACTATGCGACTTTCGGTTCCGAACCGGGTCTAAACAGAAAATTGTCGAGTTGAACATGTTGGAACATGTTCTTATATTTATTACCAAGTTATATTAATGTTCAAACAGGTTACATACAACCTACATTGCTAATTATGCGTTAATTCGAAATTAAGCATTCTGTTGACTTTTTATAATTAGCTTTGACTCGACAATTGACATGCTTAGAGTGGGAATCTGGAAATACCCTTTTAAGGGTTTGTTACCCACTTAATTACCTTCCTAAAGGTATCTTTAATTCGTGATTTGACAAAGCACATTATGCATAATCACGAAGTCAAACTTTAATTACGACGGTTTGACTTTTACTTAATTAGCTAAGCTAGAAAGGATTAAAGAAGGTTAAGGACACTTACAAGAGTCCTAAGATGGATTAGAGAGCCTAAGAAAATGTGTTGGTGACCAGAGGAGTTCCAGAGAGCTTTTAGCCAAAGTTCCAAAATGAGCAAGTTCATATGGTCACACTTCAAGCTCTTTATATAGTGAACTAGAAGCTCCAAGATCTTGACAAGCAAGTCTAGGGTAGTTACAAGATCAACCCAAATGTCCCTAAGGGTCTATATACTGCCTAGGAAGCCCATAGAATCGGAAATTCACGTTTTAAGTCGGTTAAAGGGCTGGACAGGCAGCTGTCCAAAACATACTGCCAGCGACGGTCTTACAGACCGTAAGCTTGAGGCCTTACGGTCCGTAAGGACCTCTTGCGGACCGTATGTTACATGATTTGCGGTCCGTAACCGACTTTACTGAAACATGGTTCAGGTGTCCACCTTACGGACTGTAAGCCGAAGGCTTTGCGGTCCGTAACCGATCCATGCGGAACATTCCCAGGTACCCTGCTTACGGACCGTAAGCCAAGGGCCTTGCGGTCCGTAAGCGATGGCCAGAAGACAATAGTTTGAAAACTTTTAAGTCTTGACCATGCAACCATCAATGCTCGAAACATGCCTTCACTTTTGAGATTGTGGGACCATTTTGACCAGCCATTGCATGGCTCACTTGCCCTTACATGTCCCCTATACATCTTTATTCATAAAGGAGCTTGTATTTGACGGAGATTTCATATATTGAGTCTTGGATTCTCAATTACATGGCCAAGCTATAACAAATCTTATTTACAAGGATTTTTTTTATTTAGATTAGGAGTAGTAACAACCTACCTTTCCATAGTCCTTAATAAAGATGAAACTTTAATTATTCGAGAGCAACCGGTTATCGTATGAGATGATCATCAATTGATTTAAGGATCTTGGGATTTATAAAAATGTTGGGTCGCTCAGAGGTGATTTAATAACGTGTCGCCCTTGGGTCGTTCAGCGGTATTTTAAATACATGACGCCCTCTTTAAAATCCTACCGTACATCTCTTTATTTAATCCGGTTTCCCTGACACGTCTGTCACGGAGGACACGTGTCTTTATTCAATTGGACAGGAATTTTCGAGGTGTTACATCCTCACCCCCTTAAAAGAAATCTCGACCTCGAGATTTACTGAAATAATTGAGGGTATTTCTCCTTCACCGTGGATTCTAACTCCCACGTATAATCAGGACCTCTGCGGCCCTCCCATTTGACCTTGACAATGGGTACGTGCTTCCTTCGAAGCTTCTTTACCTTTCGGTCCTCAATCGACACAGGTTTTTCTATAAACTTCAAGCTTTCATCAATATGCACATCTGTATGTGGTATGACTAGCGATTCATCAGCCAGACACTTCTTCAAATTGCAGATGTGGAACACATTGTGAATACCACTAAGCTCTTCAGGTAAGTTCAACTTATAAGCCACTGATCCTACACATTCGATGATCTCGAATGGTCCAATGTATCTTGGGCTTAGCTTACCTTTCTTGCCAAATCTCATTACCCCTTTCCAAGGTGATACATTGAGCAAAACTTTATCGCCAACCTCGAACTTGAGGGACTTTCGCTTACCATCAGCATAACTCCTTTGCCTATCACGGGCAACTTTTAGGTGCTCAGTAATTTGGGTAACTTTGTCAGTCGTCTCCAGGACTAGTTCGGGTCCTGATACTTGAACGTCTCCTACCTCTGCCCAACAAATGGGTGTTCTGCATTTCCTACCGTATAGTGCCTCAAAAGGCGCAGCCTTAATACTGGTGTGGTAGCTATTGTTGTATGAGAACTCGATCAGAGGCAGGTGTCTATCCCAACTTCCGCCTAAGTCAATCACGCATGCTCGAAGCATGTCCTCCAGGGTTTGAATAGTACGCTCACTTTGCCCATCCGTCTGAGGATGATAAGCTGTACTAAAATTTAGCTGCGTACCCAGTGACCTTTGGAACCTTTTCCAGAAGTGAGATGTATATCTGGTATCCCTATCAGAGATGATGGATACTGGTACGCCATGCAGGGCTACTATCTTATCCACGTACAGTTGGGCTAGCATGTCAGAACTGAAAGTTTCTCTAATGGGTAGGAAATGAGCTAACTTAGTCAGTCGATCAACTATCACCCAAATAGTGTCATTTCCCTTCGGCGTCTTAGGCAACTTGGTAATGAAATCCATTGTCACCATTTCCCATTTCCAGGTGGGAATCTCAGGCTGTTGTAGTAAACCTGACGGTTTCTGATGCTCAGCTTTAACTTGAGCGCACGTCAGATATTTAGCCACATGGGTGGCTATAGACTTTTTCAATCCTATCCACCAGTAATTTGCCTTTACATCCTGGTACATCTTGTCCGCTCCAGGATGGACGGAATATTTGGAACTGTGGGCTTCCTTAAGGATAACGTCACGAAGACCTCCAAAAATAGGAACCCATATTCTTCCATTCAATCTCAGGATTCCGTCTTTGCCATAGGATAACTGTTCTTCTGTCACTCCTAGCTTTTCATTCGGCTAGTTAGCTTCTAGCACTGCTTCTTTCTGTGCAGCTAACAACCTTACATTTAGACTGTTCCTCACCTCAATGCTTTTGGCATTGATTCTGATTGGCTTTATCCTTTCCTTCCTGCTCAGGGCATCTGCGACTACATTGGCCTTGCCTGGATGGTATCGTATTTCACAATCATAGTCATTTAGAGTTTCCATCCATCGTCGCTGCCTCATGTTCAATTCTTTCTGGTTGAACAAGTGCTGAAGGCTTTTGTGATTAGAATAGATCACACATTTAGTGCCATACAAATAGTGCCTCCACAATTTCAGTGCAAATACAACAGCACCCAATTCCAAATCATGAGTGGTGTAATTCTTCTCGTGCACTTTCAATTCTCGCGAAGCGTAGGCAATGACCTTGCCTTTCTGCATCAACACACAACCCATCCCGGTGTGTGATGCATCACAATAGACTACAAATTCATCAATTCCATCAGGTAATGTTAACACAGGAGCGTTACTTAATTTCTGCTTCAAAGTATCGAATGACTCTTGCTGCTTAGGTCCCCAATTGAACTTGCTATTCTTGCGAGTCAGCAAAGTTAGGGGTGCTGCAATTCTTGAGAAATTTTCGATAAATCTCCTGTAGTATCCAGCTAAACCTAGGAAACTGCGGATTTCCGTAGGCATCTTTGGCTCCTGCCAATTCATGACAGCTTCAACTTTAGCGGGATCCACTTGAATACCACGCTCACTAACCACATGTCCAAGAAATTGGACTTCTCTCAACCAAAACTCACATTTGGAAAACTTTGCATACAGCTTTTCTTGATGAAGCAGCTTTAGAATACTGCGGAGGTGCTTCTCGTGATCAGCTTTACTCTTGGAATAAATGAGAATGTCGTCAATGAAGACGATGACGAATTTATCCAAGTAAGGTTTGCAAACGCGATTCATGAGATCCATGAATGCGGCAGGTGCGTTTGTGAGCCCGAAAGGCATCACTAGGAACTCATAGTGGCCATAACGAGTCCTAAACGCAGTCTTGTGCACGTCTTCTTCCTTAACCTTCAACTGATGATATCTCGATCTCAGGTCGATCTTGGAGAAGTAGCTTGCCCCTTGAAGTTGATCGAATAGATCGTCGATCCTGGGTAGAGGATACCTATTCTTAATGGTAACTTTGTTGAGCTCTCAGTAATCGATACATAGACGCATCGAACCATCTTTCTTCTTGACGAATAAAATCGGTGCTCCCCAAGGAGACGAGCTAGGTCTAATGAAACCTTTGGCTAGCAAATCATCTAGCTGCGTTCTTAATTCCTTCATCTCCGTTGGTGCTCGCCTATAAGGCGCTCTAGCAATAGGTGCAGCTCCAGGAACGATATCAATTTTGAATTCCACTTGCCTGTCTGGTGGCAAACCAGGCAGTTCTTCTGGAAAGACTTCAGGGTATTCGGATATAACGGGGATATCTTCAATCTTGGGCTTTTGCTCATCAATGGTTACTTGTGCCATATAGATGACACAACCATTCTTCAAACATTGAGACGCCTTGAGCATAGACATCTGCTTAGGTAATCCATGACGCGTATCTCCTTGAATGGTGAGAGATTCACCAGATGGAGTCTTGATTATTACTTGCCTTCTACTGCATACAATCTGGGCTTGGTTATGTGATAACCAATCCATGCCCAATACTACATCGAAACCGGCTAATTTGAAGGGTAGCAGGGATAGAGGAAAAGAGTGGTTCCTAATGGATATAGCACATCCATCTAACACAGTCGAGACTGTTTCTAAGGTACCATCTGCTAACTCTACTTCATACTTAGCACTAAGGGCTTTGACAGGCAATCCTAACAGCTCACAGAATTTACTATCCACAAAAGACTTATCTGCGCCAGAATCAAATAATACTCTTGCGAAAACGTCATTAATGAGAAACGTACCAGTTATGACGTTATCGTTCTGGATGGCTTCTTGAACATTCATTTGAAAGACCCTAGCATTGGTCTTCTTTCCTTCTTCCGCCTTCTTGGCATTCTTCGGGCAGTTAGTCTTGATGTGCCCCTTCTCATTGCAACTGAAACAAGTTGCATCTTTTAACTTCTTGCATTCAAGAGTCCGGTGTTCAGAAGACTTGCATATCCCACACATCTTAGACTGGGATTTCTGTTCAAACCTGCACCTCCCAAAATGGTGCTTTTGACAGGTCTTGCACTTCGGTTTATCGCCCGACCGATGCTCGTTCCTCATGGCCTCAGAGCCCTTCTTACCGTCCTGGTTTCCCCTATGCTTCTTGTTTGATCAACGTGAATTATCATCTTCACGTTTTCTCTTGTCAGATTCCGCACTTCTTAGAGCTCTCTGTCTCGCTGCATCCTGAGTGAGAGACAGAGATAAGTCGGTGACAGATCGGAATGTAACAGATCGTGAGGCCTTCACGCTGGCCTTGATCTCTGGGGCCAAACCCCCAATAAAACGCGCGATCCTTTTTGGTTCAGGGGTTACCAGATAAGGTACCAATCTGGATAAGGTGTTGAAACTGGTGAGGTATGCCTGGCAATCAAGGTTCTTCATAACCAAGGATAGGAAATCGGATTCAATACGCTCAACCTCATGCTGAGGGCAGTAGTTTTCCTTGATAAGAGCAACAAACTGCTCCCAAGACATACTATACAGGGTAGCCTTCCCAGAGGCCTGGATCAATGCTCCCCACCAGGCTAGAGCCTCACCTTTGAAAGACTGGGATGCAAACTTAACCATATCCCTCTCAGCACATCCACTGATGTCTACCACTGTCTCAATCTCATCAAGCCATGTCATACAGTCAACTGCCCCTTTCTCCCCTGTAAACTCTCGAGGTTTACATGACACAAAATACTTATACGTGCAACCCTTAGCACGTGGGGCTTCATCAACCACAAGCTTCATGGGGTGAACACTGTTTTCATTTGAGGAATGACGATCCTCATCTTTCTTGGGTTTGGGAGGAGTAGGTGGCGGCTTGTTGCGAATCTCAGAATGATTCTTTGGTTTCGCATGTGGTGCAGAGATGGTTCTACTGCGGGTTTCACTGTACTCACTGTACTGTTGCGCTAAGGCTTTCTCAACCGCTTCATTCACAATTGCTTTTAATTCGGCACTGGTCACTAGGAACTTTGCATCATCACGGTTCTCAACCGGATGGCTATTGGCTTCCTCTGATCTGGTCATGTAGCTTCAACGCTACATATAATTAATAGACAAGGTTTTCACTTAAAGGCTCTTTATAGTATTTCATGTTTTATTAACCAAGGTTTTAAATTGCTATTTTAGGTTAATTTTGTTAAAACATCAGGATGTTGTTATTATCCTATAATACTCTTATTATTAGCACATAAGGCCTAGTCACAAAGACAATTAAGATATTTAATAACCAAGATTTTATAGTATCTAGGTGTTTTAGGTCGAATCATAGTTCGTTACCAATAATTAACAGGGAGTCATAAGCTACCACTGTCCTTAGTCACGGAGGACATTTAATTATTGCCCACAGGCACTTCACTTTCAAAGAAGTGGTTAAATAATTTAAGGGAATTTAAAGATTAACCCAAATATATATGGCCTGTGTGACTTTACTGATTCACAGTTTGCCAAGAGTATTAACATACTAGATGTTAATAATTGGAATCTATTATGTGGGTTATACCATCTTGGCCAGGTTTGAAATAACACAAGCGCTAGGTTTTACCTCTAAGATTCTTTAATAATTAACGCAGAATAGTCCTAAATTGAGATGTTAATTATGGATCTTAACCTAATTATAGAACTACCATCTTGGCCTTGTTTAATAAACTATAAGGCTAGGTCTTGGTTCACTTTAGATTTTACCAATTATTATAATGGCAGATCCTTTTAAATATTTCATTTATCTTCATATTTTATGCATGTAATAAAATGAAAACTTAATTAAAACATCCCACAAATTGTTTTAAATTAGAACAACACTTGCCCAAACGGGACTTCTACTAAAAATAAATGAAAATGCCCACGCAGGGGCGGGAAACAAGAACAAACCCACACAGGGGTTAACTAACCAAACTTGCTCACGCAGGAGCAGAATACAAACCACAAGCTCACGCAGGAGCTGAATACTGGAATAACAAGTCCACTCAGGGACTGAATTACAACATAAATCAAAATAACAAGGGTTCTCAATGACCCCTCCTCTTCGACTTCCCCTTAAGCAAATCTGATAGCCTTTTGAAGAAACCTTGCCGCTCTCTGCGGTCTTCACGAACCTCTTGTTCGACTTGGTTCAGCCTTTCAAGGACTTCCTGCTGAATCTGTGGCTGTGGCGGCTGATACACCGGTGGAGGAGGTGGCTGATGCTGGTACCCATAAGTCGGGTAACCAGTAGTCCACGGCCCTCCGTATGGTCCTTCAGGGTGAAGGGCATTGTAATCCCGAGCTACTTGATACGGATCTACCTCCGCATAACCGTAGTTGTAGTTGTAGTTGTAGTGGGTGTGCGCCGGCTGCTCGAATGGGTTGTATGCTGCTGACCAGCATACGCAGGAATCGGGTTATCGAAACCCAAAGGTGGTACCACAGGTACTGAGTTGACATCTGGTATAGGGCTTGACGGACCACCATTATATGGGTCCTCTTCTTCCTGAAGTGGCGGATAATGGCTGCCACTTGATGGCTGGGGAGTACTGATTCGGACTCCACCTCGCACGGACATCCGTGCATTAGACCTTCTTCGCCTCGGTGGTTCCGGAGGCGGCTGCTGCTCCACTGGCGGTGGTGGCGGCGGCGTGACTGCCACAAATTGATGACCCACCGAAGGATCCTGTTGCTGCTCGTGATGCGAGTGCTCAGATGGGGTGAAATACCAATCATACTGATTGAATTTCTCCATAAAACTGTCCGGTCCGCGGTATGGCGATCCATGGAATGATGACCCATCTGAGATCTCAATGGGATGATTTGGCGTTCCTGATGCAGGCTCCACGGGGTCAGTATCCTCATCCATGTCGTTTTCCCCTGAAAAGTGGTCTTCCGGTCCAAGTGGGTTAAAACCCACGGGTTCTGGCAGAAGGTTAGCCGGGTTAAATCGGCTTTGGAAAACGGGTGTTGGGTCGCCAAAAGAATGATGAGAGTTGGATCTCTGTAAAGGTATGAAAGCTGGCGGCTGGTTGTTGGGCTCGTTTTCTGAATGGGGCCCAAAAGAGTGTTGGTACGAAGGAGAGGAGCTAAGGGATACAGATCGCCTTCCAGGTTCAATATAGAGCCTCCATGGCTCTTGCAGGCTGGTGCTCATGGTGATGGAAGGAGTACGTCGATGCGACGGCCCGGCCTCATGATCATGACCTGACACGGGTCCTTTGCCTCTACCGCGAAGGAATCTGGGTGGCATGATGACCTGCATACGATAATCAGACAACAACAACAATATAATAAAAGACTCAAAAATAAAACAATTCAGAGTTTGTCCTATGTTCAATGTCTAGACTTGGAACTCGAAGAATGTGCAATTTGTGCACTGAGATTAAACACAAAAGGCTAGTGTTTAATTCACTCAGTGTTGGCTCTGATACCAACCTGTCACACCCCTAATTTCCACGTGTCACCGGTGGGCCCGGTGGGGGATTACGTGACGTAGTTGATATCATCATATGTCAAACAACACAAATTATAATGCACAGCGGAAGCAAATGAAAATAGAATTTATTTCAACTATTAATTGTAATATCAAGTATCACAACCAGTCAAAATAGATCCACAGGCGGATCGAAGTAAAAAGAAAGAAATTGTTCAACAGATATATGCATCCCAAAAGCTTGCGAGACTCTACGATGCTAAGGAGAAACCAGCCTATTGCGTATAGCACCTGCACTTAATCTTTTTGGGGAAAATACGTCAGTTTGCACTGGTAAATACAATTTAACTGACTCATTTTGAAAATATTTAAAAATTGGTTTTAAATGCACAAGGCACAAAACATTTTATAACTTGGGAATAATTAATCAGAGTTAAACTTGTAAAAGATTTACATGTTTGTTAACCGTTCAGTCGCCCGAGTCGTATCGGGTTTAAGGTTAAATGACACACCACATGGTATAAGTCCGCGGCGGGAAGCCAACGTTAATACCTTAAAATAATGGACATAATACCGGGTGTACGCCTACACCCGGGTGTCAAGGTCGTGGCCAAAAATGATGCCAAGGATATCCGGGACATGGTCATTAAGCTCCCAAAGGCATAAAAACAAACAACACCAAGTTTTTAAACGGGTCCCATTGATAATACCCAACTACTAATGAGATGGGGTCAATCGCCCGACCAAGCGGTATTTTATATACCGTACCCCCAAGCCCGTATAAGGGAATATAAGTTAAAAGTATTTACCTGAGCAAGTATAACCACAAATTCAAAAATGCACGTGTCTTTTACTGGGCTCCTATTCTGGAACGAAGGTTATAATAACCTATTAGAATCCTAACGGGTCTTTTAACATAGCCTAAGCTTAGACCGGTTAGTTTCGAAGAATAAATATGGTTTAATCGCGAGGAATGCGAAAACCGGGAAGGAATGTGATTTAGACCCTACAAGCTTGGATACTTGTATAATATGGGTAAACTAAACACATTCTGAATTTTGAGACTTAGATGATATGGTTTGACCCGTTTCGGCTAGTATGTGTGAACTAGTCACATAAGCCGATCCGAACGCGAGAGTGCGTAACGAGCAACCATATAAGTCATATGCAAGTTTCCTGAGATTATATGCACCAAATATATTGTAATATCAGTAAGGTATGTCCAAATATGCCCCAAATGTTTTTATACGCCAATTACGCCTCATAAGGGCATTTTGGTAATTTCTACCTAGGCTAAAAGGGTAAAAACGGAAAATCTGAGTTTCCAACTTTAGTCTACTGTTATAATATATATTTTTATAAAATATATCAGTAGGTATTAGACCTTATATATATAAACTCGTTTTGACATATACTATGTCGTAAAAATGCCTAAAAAGGCGATTTGGAGCCATTTCCGGGTTTTAAAAGGAAAGCTGATATTTTTATATTTCCAGAAGGCTCAAAATATCATATTTAATATAACAAATCAGTAGGAAAAGGTTTGGGGTCAAAAGGTTATGTAAAACTCATTTTATGACCGTAAAGGGTAAAACCGGCATAAGCCGAAATAAGCTTAGACCCTCTAGTTATGCTCAGCCTAAAAATGAATAAAAATCTTTAAAATTCCCAAAATATTATTATGTAACAGTGGGTATAAAGTTTTGGTATAAAATTCGGGTTTAGATAGGTTATGCGATAAATACGCTAATTATTTATTAAGAAAGCTTCTAATTACGCTAATGAGCATAACTCTTAATCTATACCTCAAACTGATGTCAAATTTTGGGGACAACTTTATATTTCAGTAACTAAGGTGTCTACCCTTTTACATTTTCAAAAATTATAATTTTTGGACATTCGGGCATAATGGTCAACATATGGGCATTTAACGGAAACATGCATATGAACAAGATATCTAATGAACCACATTGTATAATCACAGGAGGATATACTAACATGTTAATAGGTTCAAAAGAAGCTCTAAGGTATTTTTAATCTTGACTAAAACGGGTCAGAACTGAAAGTCAAAGCGAAAGTCAAACTATGCGACTTTCGGTTCCGAACCGGGTCTAAACAGAAAATTGTCGAGTTGAACATGTTGGAACATGTTCTTATATTTATTACCAAGTTATATTAATGTTCAAACAGGTTACATACAACCTACATTGCTAATTATGCATTAATTCGAAATTAAGCATTCTGTTGACTTTTTATAATTAGCTTTGACTCGACAATTGACATGCTTAGAGTGGGAATCTGGAAATACCCTTTTAAGGGTTTGTTACCCACTTAATTACCTTCCTAAAGGTATCTTTAATTCGTGATTTGACAAAGCACATTATGCTTAATCACGAAGTCAAACTTTAATTACGACGGTTTGACTTTTACTTAATTAGCTAAGCTAGAAAGGATTAAAGAAGGTTAAGGACACTTACAAGAGTCCTAAGATGGATTAGAGAGCCTAAGAAAATGTGTTGGTGACCAGAGGAGTTCCAGAGAGCTTTTACCCAAAGTTCCAAAATGAGCAAGTTCATATGGTCACACTTCAAGCTCTTTATATAGTGAACTAGAAGCTCCAAGATCTTGACAAGCAAGTATAGGGTAGTTACAAGATCAACCCAAATGTCCCTAAGGGTCTATATACTGCCTAGGAAGCCCATAGAATCGGAAATTCACGTTTTAAGTCGGTTAAAGGGCTGGACAGGCAGCTGTCCAAAACATACTGCCAGCGACGGTCTTACGGACCGTAAGCTTGAGGCCTTACGGTCCGTAAGGACCTCTTGCGGACCGTATGTTACATGATTTGCGGTCCGTAACCGACTTTACTGAAACATGGTTCAGGTGTCCACCTTACGGACCGTAAGCCGAAGGCTTTGCGGTCCGTAACCGATCCATGCGGAACATTCCCAGGTACCCTGCTTACGGACCGTAAGCCAAGGGCCTTGCGGTCCGTAAGCGATGGCCAGAAGACAAAAGTTTGAAAACTTTTAAGTCTTGACCATGCAACCATCAATGCTCGAAACATGCCTTCACTTTTCAGATTGTGGGACCATTTTGACCAGCCATTGCATGGCTCACTTGCCCTTACATGTCCCCTATACATCTTTATTCATAAAGGAGCTTGTATTTGACGGAGATTTCATATATTGAGTCTTGGATTCTCAATTACATGGCCAAGCTATAACAAATCTTATTTACAAGGATTTTTTTTATTTAGATTAGGAGTAGTAACAACCTACCTTTCCATAGTCCTTAATAAAGATGAAACTTTAATTATTCGAGAGCAACCGGTTATCGTATGAGATGATCATCAATTGATTTAAGGATCTTGGGATTTATAAAAATGTTGGGTCGCTCAGAGGTGATTTAATAACGTGTCGCCCTTGGGTCGTTCAGCGGTATTTTAAATACATGACGCCCTCTTTAAAATCCTACCGTACATCTCTTTATTTAATCCGGTTTCCCTGACACGTCTGTCACGGAGGACACGTGTCTTTATTCAATTGGACAGGAATTTTCGAGGTGTTACATAATGTGTGTTTCAAATAAAACAACTTCTTTTAATGAAATACCATTAAAAATTCAAAATCTGGGATATGCTATTCTTCAAGATGAAGATTTCAATTATTCTCAGGAAATTTTTAATGATTTAGTTAAAAATGTTGAAAATAAGTCATTCTTACTGTTTCCAAGATTTCTAAGTTATTATTTTGAAAAGAAATTTAGTAAGGATGATATTTCTGCAATAAACCAAGGTGAATCTTTTCAAATGCACAACTTAATTGCTGAAACTTTTACAAGAATGTCAACACCTTGCAAAACACAAGCAGAGGTGCCTAAGCAGAATTTAGCAGCAAACACTGCTCCTCAGGTATCTGCTGCTGAGCCCACTGCTCAAGGTGATCAAAACAGCAGAACAACTGTTTTGAAACCCACACCTGCAATTCCCAAAAAGCCAAAACAAAAGAAAATTCAAAAACCCCCCAAATCTACCAAAAAGGCAACTCTGGAGGATGAGATACCAGAGCAACTGCCAGTGACAGCACAAAAGTCACTAGAAACCACTGCTGTTACTTCCTCACAACAGTTGGTAGAAACATCTCAACCCATGGCTGAAACTCCTCCTGCTTCTTCTCAAAAAGAACAGGTTGTACAAATAGGGACACCATAATATGATGCTCTGGAATCACTTGTTTCCATTATCCACAGCCCAATGCCCGGGGCAAATTCTCTTTCTACACCTACCCTCACATCCACAATTCCACCAAATACAAAGATTCTGTTAGATGCAATTGATTTGAACCAGGCACAAACCAGTCCTTCTCAATCACCTGTCCATGAGAATATGCCTCAACAACAGGCTGGGCCTGATGTATCAATCCTTGCTAACCCACCAACACAACCTGAGGAGGTTACACCCCTTGAGTTACAAGTAACTCTTGGTGGTATTTCAAGTGAAGCAGCCACTACAAGTGTTGAACCCACTGGTTTACACTTGGACAGTGGTTACATCAATAAGACTTCCTTGGAGGCAATTCCATCTATAGCACCTCTGCTAACCACTGGTGAGTTTGTTTTAACCACTGGTACTATCAAAAGGTTATCAAGTGCTGAAGGAAGAAGTCCCCAGTACCAAGAAAAAAGGGCATCAGTGGATAATGCTTGGAGTACACTCCCTGTATCAACCACTAATACAACCACTGTTAGTGGGTCCCATTCAGTTGGGTGATGGTTTAAAGTACCAGGAATTGACAGCCAGAGTTGAAAAACTAGATACTTCTTTTGCAGAAATCAAAGAAATGCTGCATAAGTTGTTGAAAGTACCAAAGCTGCAATCCCCTGCTGTTCCACCTCAAGCACCTGCTCCACCACAAGCATCTGTTGCAAATGAGATATGGAACTTCTTTCAACCTTTTCTCCAGCAACAACAACAAATGGCCGATCAGCAACATGCTATACATGTACAAGAGCTGAGAAACATGCTGGAGTCTAGGTTTAGAAACACTCAAGCTGATATCAAGGCTATCAAGGTCCACATATTGGAAACCACTGGCACTGCTCCTCCCACAGTTCTCTTCACCGATCAACTACCCCCAGATAATGCCAAAAAGGGGGAGAAAATTTAGGAGTGGAAAAAGAAGGGTATAGATGATGGTTTGTATGTTGAACCTGAAAAGGATGCTATGACCAGAAACATTCCCTTACCAGATGGTAGCAAAAAGGTTGATGTTACCCAAAATGCACTTGATGAAGCTGTAGCAAAAGGGACAGAGCAGCAAAGGATTTGTCAAGGTGGAATGAGGAGAAAAGAGCTTACATGGAGCTGAATGCACAGGGTTGTTCTGAATCAGAGGATGTTCAAAATCCTGTGTTAAAAAGAAATCCCACTAGAAAAGTGAGGGAACCCAAGTCCAAACCATCCAGACTCACAAAGCATACTCCAAAACCACCATCCAAAAGCCCCCAATATCAAACCTCCATCCAAACAGTTGTTGTAACACCTGCTGTGTCAACAGTTGCTGATACTTCAGTGGTTTTAACAACTGCCAGTCAAACACCTGCCATCACTTCAACACACACCACTACCACTGCCTTACCTCCATCACCACCAAAAATCACTTCACATCCAAAAACAGTCACCTTATCATCACCTCCTGCCAAAAAGCAGAAGACATCAGATGTTACAACATCTGCTGTAATGACAACAGTGGTTGAAACACCAGTTGTTTCAACAACTGTTAGTCAATCACAAACCACTGCCACCAAAATCACTACCACTACTCCACTCAAAACATCATCAGTATCTCCTCAACCAAAAAGGAGAAGGCTAATTTTGAAAGATGATGACATTTCACCACCACCAACATCTTTAAAACCTCTATCACTTGTCACAATTCCAAATCCCATTCCTCTCTCTTCAGCTCAAATTCAAAAGCCATTACCTCCTGCAGGTGTTCAATTTCCTCTGGAACTCATAGCAGTTAGAGAAGAAATCAAATCTTTCTATTATGAGGATGACCCTGCTAAAAGGAGTTTGCCATCAGTTGAAGGATATCCCAGGCCTAACAATATTGAAGAGTATTTGAAGGTTAAGGCTAAGCAAGCACAGGATATCTCAAAAAGAAATACACAAGGGAAATCTGATAGAGAAATTCAGCAGAACTATCAGTTTCTACTTACACAAGTCAGTGCTTTGGAGCGATTTGCTAAAAATGTATGTCAACAAATCTCAGAAAGGGCAGATGAGACCTTGAGAAAAGACTACATTGATAACATCATGGCTTACAAAAAACACAAAGGAGAGAAGTACATGTATAAGGACTGGACCATTCCTGAGCTTGAAAGTGAAGCAGCCAGGATTCAAGAAATGATCAAAAATAAGGTCAAACATACTCCTTTTGAAAAATTCAAAAAGTTTGTATCTGACAAGGCTTTAGAGTTGAAAAGAATGAAAGAGGAGCTGATAGCAGCAGATTATGGGTCAAAGAATTCTGTGTCAAAGTGGGGAGAAGACAGGGTCAGGGCCACCTACAAAAGGTTGGAGGAACTTAGAAAGAAGGATCCAAAAGTTCCACAGAAACCTGACTATTCCAAAGCAGAGGTCTCAACAAGACCACCAAAGCTGCAAGTCAAAAGAACCACTGCTCCAGCTGGTGCTGCCATCTACAAAAGAAGGAATTAAAACCAGTTGGGTGCTGAAACAATCCAAGAATTAATGGCTGGTGATGACCTTGTAAAAGAGGGGATTAAGATAATGATTAAAGAAGATCTTGGATTGGAACAATCTGCAAGTACTGCTCAGACAGTCATGAATAGGCCTGCATCACCAAACACCTCATCCAATAAAAATCTTCCAAGAAACCCACCAGACTCAAAGGTACTAAAGTGGAAAACTGACAAACAGACCCACGTACTGACATTGATCAAGTCTAGTGGAGAAGTGAAGAAAATATCAAGGGAACAAGCTCTTGGCCTGAGTCTTGAAGATTTGCAGGATCTCCTTGATCTTCCACTTAGCAGGGATGATGATGACACAGATGCCTTAGCCTTTGAACTTCAACTCAAAGGGAAAATAAGGGAACTCCTGATGAGGCAATAAAGATCTTCCAATAATGAAGAGTATTGGCATTATCTGTTCCAGGAGGAGATTATTGGGATTGAACCCTATCAAAGGAACAGATAATTAAAGCTAAAACTGGACCAGGTCAGTGGATCCAGAATAAGCAGATGTTATGTATACAAGTCTCTCCCCCCTTTAAAGTGGTTTCAACATCTGCTGACCTCCTATCTACTGATCGTACAAACTGCTGACCTACAAACTGCTGATCAAGTAAAAGACTGATGATAGACTAAAGCTTTGTTGTTCAATCTACTGCCTTGAGTCAAGCTCTGCTGATCATGACAAGTACTGTTGGGTTCACATCAGTGGAAGGATGCAGCAGTAGTTTAAATGTCTTTATGTAATAAAATGTAATAACAGTAGTTAGCATAGCAGAGGTTGTATAGATCAGAGGTTAGAGTTTGTTAGGAGGTTAGATGTCACTTTCATGGTGATGTCAGCTTAGATGCTTCAGTAGTTTGCTCGTGCCTATAAATAGAACAGTGCTCTGTACTGTTCTATTAGCTCTTTCACTATCTTCTTCCTGCACGAACAAATACTGTGAGCTCAGGCTGAGGGGGAGTTTGTTGCATACTTGCAAATTGTAATCGTTGTTGAAATTAAATTCAATCATTCGGTTCAATGTTAAACTTGTATGTTAAAAGCAATTCTCCTGTTTGATTGTGAAAAGTTTGCTTCCATCTTAATTCCGCTGCACAACTCATTCATCTTCATATTAATTCAAACGTAAAACACAATCAAAACCAAACTCAGATCCTAACAGGCGTCGGCTAAGCCTGCGCTTTTGGTTAAACTGTTGTGTAATCTCACGCTTTTGGTGAAACACGTCGGCTAAGCCCACGATTTTGATGAAAAGCACTTGCTAACACCACGCATTTGGTAAAGAGTGTTGACTAAGCCCACGATATTAGTGAAAAGCGCTAGCTAAACCTTTCATATTTGAAGTCAATGTCTATTTTCAAAAAATTTTGGTCAACTATGATTGTTTTTGTAATTTCCCATCCCAAGTATTCAAGCTTCAATGATAATAAATGTTATCCGAATAAATATTATTTCATTTAAATTTCACCTATAAATACATATGCACAAAGTTAGATGTAGTTATCTTTCTTGCAAGTCATTTCAAGTTTAGAAGCTTGAAGCCATGGCCCCATTTCCACCGTGCGTGAATTATAACGAGACATACAACGAAACAAAAGAGTGGCCAGAGTTGGTAGGAGTTACCGAAAAAGAAGCGTGTGCAGTGATTGAAAACTGGAATCGGAATACTAAAGCTGTACCGGTGCCACCTGGTTGGTATATCACTCACGAGTTTTGTGTTAACAGGGTTTGGGTTTTTGTCAGTAAAGCCGGTGCTGATGGTGTCGTGATCAGAGTTCCAAGGATTGATTAATGAAAGGTGTAACTTGAAAGTTAAAATAAATGGTTTGTAAACCATAATGAATAAAGTTTGAAATTAGCATGCTTCTTTTGGGTGTTCTATCTCACACACATATTATATTCACTTCACTTATTCTTATGATATAATAAAAGACAAATAACACATAATTTACGACTTTATCAAAGACAACATAGATCTTTTAGATTTAGCTAGCTACTTACTGAAACCTGTTGACACAAAAATCTTCAACGACTATAAAAAAATAAAAAACAAATTTATTTATATATTATAAATTAGTAAGTTGTATGCATAGAGTCTTGTACCATATGCTTTGGGTGGTTTTCAAAAAAAAAAGTTGAAATGTTACTTTTAACCTAAATCTTTGAGTTAATTACTGTTTTCGTCCCTGTGGTTTGTCAAAAATCACTATTTCAGTCCATTAGTTTAAAAATTACGATTTCAGTCCCTGTGGTTTCACTTTCGTAACCATTTCAGTCCACCTCCGTTAACCCTATCCATTTATTCTGTTAAGTATACGTGAATTGACCATAATGCCCTTATTAATAAAAAAACAAAAAGATATCTAAATGAGTTAATTACTGTTTTCGTCCCTGTGGTTTGTCAAAAATCACTATTTCAGTCCATGTGGTTTCACTTTCGTAACAATTTCAGTCCAGTCTCCTAACACCGTCTATTTTACCGTTAAGTTTTTAATGAAATACCTATATTACCCTTGTGTTAATTAAATATGGACTTATATGATTTTATTGTTGTATGACATATGGACTTAAATTGGATTGTAGGGTTCGACCCACCATAGCTTCAGTAGAAGTAGAAGTCTGGCACTATTTGTACATATTTGCTTCCAAAATTTTAATTTTGGATTTTAGAATGAGAAAATGTCCAGGTAAGCATTAATTTTCAAAGTTATTATGTTAATTGATGCTGCTAGTAAGATGTTAATTGGGGTGGGGTAATGGGTCGTCGGACATTAAGAGGGTGGGTTGTGATGCCGGAGACTGGAACTAAAATTGTTACGAAAGTGAAACCACAGGGACTGAAATCACAATTTTTAAACTAATGGACTGAAATAGTGATTTTTGACAAACCACAGGGACGAAAACACTAATAACTCATTTAGATATCTTTTTGTTTTTTATTAATAAGGGCATTATGGTCAATTCACATGTACTTAACAGAATAGATGGATGTGAGGTGGACTGAAATGGTTACGAAAGTGAAACCACAAGGACTGAAATCGCAATTTTTAAACTAATGGACTGAAATAGTGATTTTTGACAAACCACAGGGACGAAAACAGTAATTAATTATAAATCTTTTAATTTCTTGCAATTATAATTTCATCAAATTTAATATTTTTACTTTAAAGCCAAAACTTTTTTTCTCATTTAACCTTAACTTTTTTATATTTAACTTTGGTCTCCTATACTTTTCATTTTTGATAGATTTTCGTTTTATGTTTCGTACTAAATTTTGTGAGTTACCACGAAGCAATGTGTGTCTGTGTGTGTGTTTCAACGCTTTTACGTTTCGTTTATACTTTTGCGAGGTAATATGGCGCAACGTCCATGTGTAGTTCAAGATTTTACGTCTATTGTTTTTCATTTCATAGATTCGTCGCAACGTATGAGTCGTTGATTGACTTTGTTATTTTTTATATGTTCTATCTTTCAGTTTCTTACAATTTTAACCTTACAAAAATGATTTTTTTTTTTTACTTTTAACTCAAAACTTTTTATCTTTTGTAAGTTAACCTCGCAATTTTTTTTACTTTCTACTTTGGACCCCTATACTTTTTATCATTCCCAAATTTTCGTTTTACGTTTCGTACTAAATTTTGCGAGTTAAAACAACGCAACGTGCGTGTGTGATTCAACGTTTTTACATTTCGTTCATAATATTGCGAGTTAACAGGGCGCAACGTCCATGTGTTGTTCAATGTTTTTACGTCTATCTTTTCTCATTTTACAGGTTCTTCGTAACACGTGTGTCCTAGATCAACTTAGTTTTTTTTTAAATGTTCTGCATTTCGGTCTGTTTCTTCACTTTAACACACCACAACTTCAGCGTTAGTGGTCGCTGACGGTTGTGTAGGATTGGTGCTAGTTGACATGCTTTTACGCCCCCGTCACAACACGGGGTGCTTAATTCTAGTTACACATAATTTACAACTTTACTAGTATCTCAATAACCTTAAAGATTATTGAAGGGCTGAGCCTCTGATGTTCAACAAATATGTGAACTTGAAGGCTATCTTTTTTAATTTCATTTTATTATGTCTTAAGACTCTCTGATGAACGGATGATGTTTCAATTTTCATGATTTTGTAGACTTTGTGCACTAGAAATTAATCACTCTAGAGTTCATGTTAGATTTTTAGTTGAATAGTTTGTGATGATCATTGATTGATTTTTTATACTTGTTTTAGAGTAAACTGCCATTTTGGTCCCTAAGGTTTGGTCACTTTTACCACTTTAGTCTAAAACTCAAACCTTTTAAATCTAGGTCCCTGTGGTTTCACTTTTATTGCCATTTTGGCCCAAAAATGAAATCAGCTCATATTTGGCTAATAAAATCATGTTATTTTGTCCTTTTTCTAAGGGGCAAAATGGCTTGGTGGTAATTGAGATTCTCATCTTCCATTGATCGAGTTCTCTTACAACAATATTCTCTTACAACAATAGTTATCATGCTAGCATTAATATGGCACCGTTTGAAGCTCTCTACGGTCAAAAACGTTGGTCACCTATCTGTTGGAATAAGATCGGTAAAGCTCAGCTTACTGGACCTGAGCTCATTCTGGAAACAACAGACAAAATCAAGAAAATTCGCGATAACCTTGTGACAGCTAGAAGTCGTCAAAAGAGTTATGCGGATGTGCGACGCAAGCCCTTAGAATTTCAAGTCGGAGACCATGTCCTACTCAAGGTGTCACCTTGGAAGGGAGTGGTGAGATTTGGAAAGAAAGGAAAACTTGCACCTCGATATGTTGGACCATTTAAGATTGTTGAAAAGATTGGAAAGGTTGCCTATCGACTAAAGCTACCTCCAGAGCTTGGAAATATTCATCCGACTTTCCACGTGTCCAATTTGCGAAAGTGTTTAGCTGATACTGATCTTCACATTCCACTCGACGAAATTCAAGTTGATGAAATTTGTCGAGAAACCTGTGGAGATAATGGACCGTGCAGTCAAACAGTTGAAGTACAAATGGATTCGATTGGTCAAGGTTCGCTGGGAATCCAAACGTGGCCCAGAATTACTTGGGAATGTGAGGACCAAATGAAGGCAAAATATCTGTATTTGTTTTCACAAGCTTCCTCTACTTAAAATTTCGGGACGAAATTTCCTAAAGTAGGGGAGACTGTGACAACTGTACTCTGTAATCGATGTACAATGTAAAACAATGTTAATTATTAATAAAACAATGTGTTTTAGTGTTATTATATGTTTTTTGGTGTTATTATGTGTGTATTTATGTTTGATGACTTTACGATTTGATTCGATTCCGATTTCAAGCTTTAAATCGCTTTCTGGAAGGTTATACGCAAACTGGTGCGTAAACGTAATTAGTTTATCGCGACAAACACTCTGGAATAGTGAAATAGGCTTAACATGCCTTAAATAACCTTTACATAACTTAGAAATAAGTTTTGGATGGTTTGGTGTGTCAAAATCAAGTTTGTTCGATCGCAGGGACTATTTGTGCCAAACTACGAAACTATACTGATTTGTATAGTAACGAACATTCCGGAACTTGATCATAAGTTAAACATACCATAATTATCCTTTACATAGCTTAGAAATAGGCTTTGAGGGGTTCGGTATGCTAAAATAAACTTTTTGGTCAATCAGGGACTAAAAGCGTCAAGAAGTGCATAAGTTTGCATTTTCGCACATATCTTACGTTCTGAATATATCCAGACATCCAAAAATTTTTTTGTAATCATTAAAATATTTTATTTTAGTGATTGGAATGCAAAAATACCATTTGTCGCTTAATTTGGATCGTTTTTGCGTTCGTTGCGATTTCCGTCGTAATTACCCGAATAACGCAACCGTACGACCAAACGAACCGACATCCGACATGTTTTTGAGCATATTTTAAGTTCCCTATACTTTAACTTCATCTTAGAGCCTTGAAATGGAGTTAACGGGGCTTAAACGTGTCAAAAATGCATCGAAAATCAAGTTTCTAGGCTGCAGGGAGCAAAACTGTCAATCTGTCATACTTGCTAGGCGGGCCGCGTAAGATGAGGCCTACTCCTACGCGGGGCGTGACAGACCACCAGTACAGAAACATTGAATCTGGTCTTTGAGCTGGTTTTGATGGTTTTTAACCACTGATTTGGCATACTATGGGCTAGATTTTGATGGTATTTCATGTTCCCATGGTTTTGAAAACCATGTGCCCACTTGTATGGCCAAGATCGAAGCACGATTTGCGAGGAACGATCCTAACGGTTTACCGAAAACTATATAAACCCAAACTTTCCTTCATTTTCTACTCATACTTTAGTTAAACCTGCTATAAGTTGAAGTTATTACTTCATACCTGAGTTGTTTGAATCAAAACTTCCTAGCTTGGACCCTTTGTAAGTATTCTTTCGTGCTTTTTATGCTTTTCAAGCGTGAAAGTCAAACAGTGTTTGACTTTCTGCTTTGATGAGGTTATGGTCAACACAAAGTTCGTTTGAACTTTGCAACGTGAGCGTAATCACGATGGATATAGTCACGTGTAACTATACCTACTGATTACCACGTTGATTAGGCATAGTGACGAGTTATAGTTTCGGTCAAAATGCGTATTTTGCAACCAAACTATTCTTGGGTATCAAAACCCTTTGTTTTGATATCAAAACCTATTTTCTAACTTAACTAAACATGTTTTAACATGTTTAGCTCGTCACTTTTAGTTTAGTGCTTGTGTAGAGTCGTAAGTCAAGCGGTCTAAACCACCGCTTAGACTTTCGAACTCGACCCGTTTGGTCGATCATTAGGATCCGACCAAGCATGACCATAGTTGTATAGGGAATAACCTTCCGAGGTTATACCTTATGGTCACTTAGTTTAAATAGTTGTATGATAGGTAGTTTATATGTCTTAGGTAAAATGACCAAAATGCCCTTTTCATGTATAATTGGATTTTAAGCATATGTAACATAAACTTTTGTCACTTAACTGATTATGCAACATGTTTAGGCATATAATACTTGTCATAGGACTAGTTAGACGTCTCGAACGCGCGTTTGCGCGAACGACGCGTTAAAGTAGAGTAAGCTACCTTAATGGGTTGTAACGGGTCGAAGGCACTTAGGATAGGTTCCGATCTAGAATGTAGGCTTTGTTAAACCATATCACATGAGTTCCAACATTCATTTGGTTTACAAGACCTCATTCTATCCGATCTTCCGATTTAGGTGTCGATTATTTGACTAGTGATTCGATTACTAGGTGCTACTTGAATTTCTTTGTTTTGCTTAGGCTTGTTGAATTCTTTGGATTGAGGATACTTTGCACTTCGATGTGAGTACATAGTTCCCCTATTTTACTGTTTTCAATTGTTTTGGGGTGATTCATATGTGCTAAATGATTTCAAGGTTTTAACGATGGTTTCGAAAATGATTAAAATGGTTTATATTAAACTAATAACGATTTCGATAATGTGAACAAACTTGTTGGTTGTAGTTACATAACGAATAACATTCATTAACATTGATCAAGCCGACCAGTATTAGGTTATGGTACCATAGGATCTGACAAATCCCGTTATCAGACTGCACCCATGGTTATGTGTGGGGGTTATGTGGGTAACGACTGAATCTGTGATTGTTAACTTACCCTTTGGTGGTTTGTTAATTCGAGTTGAACGAGGGACGAGTTACGAAGGTTTGGATGTTATTAGCGAGGCGACCAAAAGTAGTTTTCACAATTAAAACAAGAATGATTTTGGGACGATTTAAACGATTGGGATGATTTAAACGATTTGAAACGATTTTGAACGAGTTAAACGATTTGAACGAACGATTGGTATTGGGTTGTGATTAGGTAATGGGACGGGTGTAACATGATAAAAGCATGGTAGATACGCCGCTGATACTTCTTATATATAACTGTTTTTATCATATTACATTCCGTGTCATTATTTAGTTCACTTGGGCAAACGATTTTGAAACGATGACACATAACGATGTTTTTTAAATGATATAAACCATACGAGTTTTATAACGAGAACAATTTACGATTTGGATTATTTAAACAAATGTTTTTGGGTTAAGAATCATGGCTACGAGATTTTATAAACTATAACCAACTTGATTTGAGTTGGTTAATTATGTTGCAATACACTTTTCAAAACAAGGTTTGTAACTTTTGACCCTTTTAGTCTAATAAGGTACTGCAACATGCAAACGAGCCATGAATCCGATACTCTCATAAACCTATGTGCTCACCAGCATTTCTTTGCTGACTTTGTTTTACATATGTTTCAGGCGGTGTTGAATGATGTTGATTGCTAGGATGCATGTTCACATAGGATCTGAACGAGACCTTAGTGACATAATAACAATGACAGACGATGTGTAACTTGTTTGTTTTGTTTAAGACAATGTAAATTTGTTAATGAACCAATCAAACGAAACTTTTGTATCCATGGTTGTGAAACAATGATTCTGTTGCAACACTCCCCGACGTTTCCGCCGCGGTTTCGTTGTTTTAACACGGTCGGGGTGTGACATATAGCTGTAATTTTAGAAGTGTGGGGACTATAGGTGAAAATGGAGCAAACCACAAGGACTACAGAGAAAAGTGCCCGGATAGTCCCTGTGGTTTGCTCCATTTTCACCTATAGTCACTACACTTCTAAAATTACAGTTATAGTCCCCAACTTTTGCACTTTCGTTCTCGGATAGTCTCTGACGTAGATGAAGGTTAGTTTTCTCAGTTAAGTGGCTATAAACTGACGAAATTGCCCTTAGGCTGGAGGGTGTGGTATAAAGCCCCTAGGGGCTTTTTCACGCCACATCAAATCCATCTAGGCGCCACATTATATGGGGGGCTTTAAAGCCCCTCCCTTTAACTTGCATGCAATGGTTTAAAGCCCCCTATTAAACAAAATTTAAAAAAAAAAGATTTTATTGGTTGAAAAGAGGTGGCCCCACCTGGACACACCTTTACCGCTCGTTAGCATGCTGGCGGAAGGGCCATAGCGCCCCCTTTACCGTCGCGGTATGGTGTATGGCGCCCTAGGGCGCTAAAAAAGGTGAGGTGGCGGGGTGGCGTTAAGCCACACCCATAGTGATTAAAAGCCATCGCCTCTTGCGCCTAGGCCCATTTTTCAAGCGAGGCAGTTGCGCCTTAAGTCGAGGAAATTGCGATTTAATTCTCCAGGTGATGGTTCAGGTGCACATTCCGGCGAGATTCCTAGATTCTGGAGAGTTTTCGGCCAAATTTTCTAAATTTCGGCAAGATTCTAGCAAGATCCGTACTTTTATCCATGAAAAACTACTTTTCTACACTAATATTTTAAACTTTTGTTACTAAATAAATGATATAAAGTGTTATATAATAGATTTTGTTTATTTTACTTAAAGAATAGTATTCTTTTTCTAATACATAATATATTTTTTATTTTTTTTCATTATGCGCTTTATTTTTCTCAGGCCCTTGCTTTTTTTGCGCTTTGCGCCTAGGCCCCAGGCGAGTCCTATCAGCGGCGGAACTAGACAAAAAATTTAGGGGTATCCTAGTTTTTTATTTTTTAGACCAGGGGTATCCTTTGTATAACGGAGACGAAGTTGCGGGGTATTTTTACACTACGGAAACGGAGTTAAGGGGTATTTTTACACTACGGAGACGGGGTTGAGAGGTAGCCCGTGCTACCCCTACTAACATTGTAAGTCCGTCACTGAGCCTTATGCGCCTTGAGTGCGCCTAGCGCCTTTAATAACTATTGCCACACCCCCTGGCCTTACTATTAAAAAAATATAATAATTTAGAATCTATATGGGACCCACTACTAACTGTAAAAATAAAAAAAATAATCACACCCCCACCCTCTTCTCTCTCGACTCTTTCCTAATGGAGACACACTCTCTCCCTCTATTCTCTCTCTTCTTTAAAAAACCACAACCACCTTCACCTTTACTGTTGTCATCACCACTCAGCCATCACCATCACCACCACCACCACCACCACTGTCCCTACCACCGCCGCCAATGGTAATGGTCTATGACCTTAATGACTTTAAACTTTGAAACATTTCATTGGTATAATGTAAATTAGAATAAGAGTAATATTTATCTTAAAAATTGTGGAAAATCTATCTTAATTAATATCAAACTAGTTGTTTATCATGCGCGCGCGTTGCGGCGCGCTAAACCAAATCGTTCTATAAGAATGACAAAACATGTCAAATAACAAAAAGTAACTCAAACTAAAACGTCACGTATTTTCGGTACCGTTTCGGCACCGGTATTCACCGATTTTTACCCTCAAATACAACCCCCGCCCAAGGGGCCACGCCGAAACCCAAGCCCACCCGGGGTGGTGACTTGGGCGTTTGTACCCAACCCACGACACAACCCCCGTCTCATACCCCATATTCTAATATTTCCTAGATCTTCTTTTAAACACATAGCCGTTGGCCAACAGCTAGCCTAAACGGCTACTTGTCTTGGCCAATGAGATCCCGCAATGTCATCTTGATAGCCCCGCTCGACGCCCGGGCTGAAACCCCCACCCAAGGGGCCACGCCGAAACCCAACCCACCCGGGGTGGTGAATTGGGCATTTGTACCCAACCCACGCCACAACCCCCGCCCCATACCCCATACCCCATATTCTAATATTTCCTAAATCTTTTTTTAAACACATAGCTGTTGGCAAACGGCTAGCCCAAACGGCTACTTGTCTTGGCCAATGAGATCCAACCATGTCATTTTGATAGCCCCGCCCAACGCCCGGGCTGAAACCCCCGCCCAAGGGGCCACGCCGAAACCCAAGCTCACCCGGGGTGGTGACTTGGGCGTTTGTACTCTACCCACGACACAACCCCCGCCCCATACCACATATTCTAATATTTCCTAAATCTTTTTTTTAAACACATAGTTGTTGGCAAACGGCTAGCCCAAACGGCTACTTGTCTTGGCCAATGAGATCACGCCATGTCATCTTGATAGCCCCGCCCAACGCCCGGGCTGAAACCCGCGCCTAAGGGGCCACGCCGAAACCCAAGCCCACCCGGGATGGTGACTTGGGCGTTTGTACCCAACCCACGTCACAACCCCGCCCCATACCCCATTTTAATTAATTGAATATACTAATAAAAAATAAACTCAAAATTACTGTTCATTGAGTTTACTTTTTATTAGTATATAACTAGGTTTTGCATCCCGCGCGCGTTGCGACGCGCTAAACCATAATATGGTAATGGGAGTTCAATTGCGTTCATTTTAAAGTCATAATATGCATTCATATAAAGTCACGATATCAACACTCGTATTTAAGTCGTAAGTCGTGATATGGCAGTTCCAATGTTATTCGACGGTAATCGATCCGATTCGTCACTGCATTGGTACGTTGTTGTTCATTTCTGTAAATCATGAATCATGTTATTTGATTATAAACATGATTACCTTGTAATACAAAACTAAATAAACTCAAATTAGGATTCAAATTTCCATTCGTTTACATATAATCGTGTTTATTGATTTAAGGCATTTGAGTTTAGAATAAATGCCTCAAACACAATCATGTATGATAATTAATAATCTACATCAACATAGTCAAATTCTAAACAAACTAATAAGATCAAGTTTGTAAAAAAATATATATATATATATACTACACCTAATAATGAGCATCACAACAAATTGAAGAGCAAAACCTTGTCATCTTCATCAGCAAAACCCACTTGGTCATCTTCATCAGCTCCTACACCAGAAACACCAAGTCCACCATTTTAGACAAAACCAATTGCAGACATGTTCTTGAATTTTACAAACTTTCCATGTCTTTTAATTCAATTTCGTATTTAGATGTTTTAGTAGCCGGTCACATAAGCCATACTCGAACAGTTCAAACATTAATATCGAACATATGGGATTTAAGAAGGGTCGAATTCCTTACCGCAACACTTGAATAGTAACGAAAATGAGAATTAACAGCAGCGATGGCCGATCGCCGCCGGTAGTCGTCAATCATAACCTTTTGCCTCTAACAACAATCAAATGCCACAAAATCAATCTGTTTAGGTTGGGAAAACGAAAGTAGGGTCGTAAGTGTGTAATCTTACCTCCTGTTGCCGGACAGAAACATGCAACCACTAATTAGTTCGACGAAACCTGAACTCTAGATCGGGTCCTTGTAGTTCTCCTGGTTCACGAAACTGACAATTATCACTCAACCAAGGTTGTAGCTGAACCAATCTACCCGAAATAAGGTCATGTAAGTGGGAATGAACTTACCGGATTTTTGTCGGACCTTCCGCAGACTTGTCGAAACCCTATCCGCCG
The DNA here is from genome assembly GCF_002127325.2 of Helianthus annuus. Lineage (NCBI taxonomy): Eukaryota > Viridiplantae > Streptophyta > Magnoliopsida > Asterales > Asteraceae > Helianthus > Helianthus annuus. Next base: position 110,181,762 of record NC_035447.2, read on the forward strand.
CGCCAGAGGCGGAGGCTAGACATTCTGAGTTCATCGTCTTCATGGGTTCTTCATGTTTAGAAGTGTGACTTGTGAGGGAACCCTTTACACGTTCTTTTCTCTAATATTGTATATAATAACAAATACGAATTTAAATCATTTCACATTAGGATGTAAAAGT